>NC_077228.1:459277444-459577444 GCF_027887165.1 Monodelphis domestica
ATGTATTGAAAGGGGCAGCTAGGATTTGGGGGGGGGGAAGGAATCTGGGCTCAAATCTACCATAGACCCTTTCAAGCTGTGTAACCCTGGGACAAGTTATCTAACCCTCACTGCCCAGCTCTTCTGCCAATACATAGTATTGATTCTAAGAAAGAAGTTAAGGGTTAAAAAAAAATCACTAGTGCCTCCCCCTGAGACTGTCTCCAATTTTTCCTGTATACATCTTGTCTGTACACAGTGACTTGCATGTCATCTTACTAGATCAGATTGTGCAGCTACTTGAGGACAGGAACTGTTTTTCTCTTTTGTGTCCTCAGTGTCCACCACAGTGCCTGGCACATAATAAAGGCTTAATAAGTGCCTAATGGTTGACTGATCTAATGGAAATGAACAATACACTAATTGATGAATGGGTCAAAGAACAAACTGTAGAAGCCATAAAAAAATAGAATCATTAATAGTGATATCACATACCAAAATTTATAGGACATAGCTAAAGTCGTTAAAGAAACATTAAAATTACTCTATATTTACAATAATGAGAAAAATAGAGAACTAACGAAGAAGCATACTGTAAAAATGAGAAAAACTACAAATCAATCATCTCAAAACGTGCTCAGAAGAGGAAAATTTGAAAATTAAAGGCAAAAAACAATAGAACTAAAAATAACACAACACCATTTTAGATAGAAGTCATGGTTATTCAGGGGGATGAGCCTAAGCTAGAGAAAAAGATTTTCCACAAAATGTCCCCTTATAAGTATCTAGGTGGTGACATGGTCTGAGACTTGAGTTCAAAACCTACCTCCAATGATTATTCTCTATATGACTTTGGGAAAGTCACTTAACCGCTGTCTGCCTCAGTTTCCTCATCTGCAAAATGGGAATGATAATAAAATCCACCTCTCAAGGCTATTAGAAGGACCAAATGATATAATATCTGTAAAGTACCCTGGCTGGCACATGTCACTTCATATATAAATGTTAGCTATTGTTGTTGTTAGTCTTATCAGCAGTTCTAATCTCAAGAACCAAGGACCCAAGTTGGATTAGAAAAGACTGGTAAATTACCATTCACCTTAAAAAAATGTTCATTACTTAGTAACTTCCTGGCTGTCAGCTATTTGTACCCCCAGTCTATTTCCCTTAGAAAACTATAAAGAGCGCTGTGTTCTTGTTCATTCATTCGAGGGGGAAAATGCACATGGACAAGAAGGAAAGAATCTTCTTCCTGATTTAGAGCGAGCTTGAAAGGAGAGAACCCTGAGAGCAAGTGGCCCAATCTCTGGGGCCCAGAAAAGAAAAGAAAATGAGAATAGAGGACCAGCAGGGAGAGGTGTCTGGGGTTAAGGGCAACAGTTGACTGTTTCCTAAGTGTTTTCTCCCTAATTCTTAAGCTAAATCATTTACCACAGTTTTTCTTTGCTTTCACTTTTGTTAAACGGAATTCTTTCATTTTAATCTCATTTAAAAGAGAAGGTAGGGTGTGACCCAGGGCAAGTCACTAACCAGTAAGCGGTATTGATTCTAAGGGTTGAGAGAGACAGAGACACAGACAGAGAGAGACAAAGACAGAGAGACAGAGAGAGACAAAGACAGAGACAGAGAGAAGAGACACAGAGAGAGACAGAGAAAGAGAGAGACACAGAGAGAAGAGAAGAGAAGAGAAGAGAAGAGAAGAGAAGAGAAGAGAAGAGAAGAGAAGAGAAGAGAAGAGAAGAGAAGAGAAGAGAAGAGAAGAGAAGAGAAGAGAGGAGAAAGGGAAAGGGAAAGGGAGAGAGAGGACAGAGAGACAGAGAAAGAGGAGAGGGAGGGAGGAAGAGGGAAAAGGAAAGGTGGGAGAGGTAGAAAGAGAGAGGATCTGAGTTCAAGACCAGCTAAATGCTCTTTTCCAGCTCTTGTACCCATACATCCTTAATATAAAGATCATTTTTATTAAAAAAAATTTTTTTATCACAAAATTCAAATGCTCTGGTAAATTTTCAGTATTTATTTAGTACTGAATTAAGCAGCAATTACGGTATCCTTTTACAGCCCTAAAGGATTGTATTATTATATGCTCCATTGGTCTGAGAAAATTTGGTAAACACATTTTGCCATCGAGATCAGCGGAGCTGCTTCTTTTCCCGAAAGTCTTACTACCCACCCACTGGTATCAAACTCAATAGAAACTGATCCCTGGGAGCTGAATCTTGACTTAGAGAACCACACATTAGCATTATCTATGCTATCTTGTATTTATCACATTTATCACATTCTTTTTTTGTTTTATTTGTAATCTGGTTCTGGTCCCATTTGGGAGTTTCCAAATGTTAACCCTGTGGACTTTAAAACTCATCAAGTAGTTTCTCTTTATTACTATTTTCACCCAATCCTGACTGCTATTTATTTTCATTTCTTTTATTAAAGCCTTTTGTTGTTGTTGTTGTTTGGTTGTTTAAGGTCATGTCTGACTCTTCGTGACCCCATTTAGGATTTTCTTGGCAAAAAGTGGTTTGCTATGTCCTTCTTCAGTTCAGTTGACAGATGAGGAAACTGAGGCAAACAAGGTTAAGTGACTTACTCAGAGTCACACATTTAGGAAGAGCCTGAGGTCAAATTTGAACTCAGGAAGGAAGTTTTCCTAACTCTAGTCTTGGCACTCTTTTCCTAGCATATGTCCCAAATGAATCTACCCCTAAGACGAAGAAAAATTTAAACCAAATCAAACTATTTTGTGACTCTGTCTGAGAGCTGAGGTAATATTTTGCTCTCTAAATTTCCCACCTGGCTAGCGAGGGTGGGGGGTGGGGTGGGGAGTTTATTTCATCATCTGTTCTCCAAGATTAGTCATTATCTTTAATCCGATCCTTTTATTGTTTGGCTTCCTAGTATTGTTGTATTTACATCATTGTAGTCTCTAAAGTTTGCTCTTGGGTCTACTTGGTGTGGAAGGAGTGAAAGGCTGGTAAATCACAGTCTCAGCCTCAAGTACCTTCTCTGTAAGAAAGGGATGATATTGGTTGGCACTTAGCTTTCAGGATTGTAGTTAGGACCAAATGAGATAATTGTAAAGGACTTTGTAAATCCTGAAATGCTATATAAAGGTTAGCCATTTCCCCCTGCATCAAACTGTGTGCCTTTTCTGTTCCTAGTAATTCTTGCTATTTGTTTTTTCTTATGGCTCAATAAAAATCCATTTGATGGATCTCTAAATGAATGATGTTGGAATTGTATATACCACAATTAGTTCATCTACTCTCTAATCAATGTCCATCTTCGATTCACTCCCTGGATCATCTCCTCTCCATCATCATCTCCTGCTCAGACCAGAGATCATGCTTGAAAGAACTAAACCTTTTTATCACTGAAATACTGGCCCTGGGCTTGGCCATCATGACTGGAGAAACCCTCCCATGGCTCATTGTAGAAGACCGGACAATGAGGTGGCACAGTGGATGGTGTGCCCAACCTGGAGTCAGGAAGATTCAACTTCATGAGTTCAAATCTGGCCTCAGATACTGATTAGCTATGGAACCTTGGGCAATGAGCTGGAGAAGAAAATGGCAAACCACTTTGAGAGTTTGGCCAAGAAAACCCCAAATGGGGTCAAGAAGAGTCAGATATCATTGAAAAAGGACTGAACAACACCAGAAATAGAAGTACAGGTTGACTCTGGCTATTCTTCAGTTCACTTTCTATCTTAGTGATGCTTGAATTTCTCTATGCTGATATCATTCAAACCAATGAGGTTCTACAAACCAATCTGATAACTTTGCAAACTCTGATTTCCCTGCCAGACCCCCCCACTCCTCTTTAAGTATTGTCTTCCCAAAACAATGTAAGCTCCTTGGGAGCCTCTCTGCTTTTCTATTTTTAATCTTAGCCTTTAGCAGAGTTCTAGACCCTTGGTAAGTGCTTAATAGAAGCTTATTCATTCATTCATTCATTTATCCATTTGCCTACTTTTTTTTCCTGTTGTATTTTGCTGCCACAAAAATGACTGTTTTGAATATTTGGGCATATGTGGAGTCTTTCTTTCTGTATATGACCTTGGAGTACAATAGAAAATATATTAGAGTAATATATTATAGGTGTAATAATAGTAAATTTAAAAATTCCTATTGTTTATTGAATAATTATGTATGAGAACCAGTAACTAATAATCTGCTTATGAGTAAAATAACAAAGAAAATCCCTTGAAGTGCCTTGAAAAATACTTTTGCCAAGGCAAGTTAAATATATGCCTTCAGTGTCCTGGAACATGTTCAGATTTATGACATCTCTGTTAGCTTTGAAGTTATAGAATGACCTTGACTGTTACTATATATGGAACAAAGATGATGTAATTGAGCAAAAGATAAAGAAATTTTTACTTTCTTTAAGAAGGAAACTTAAAAGATAAAACTCTAGTTGACCTCCCCCCACCCCAAAAGAAACATTCCGATGAATCCTTTCTCCCCCTTTCTGGGGGTAGTTTGGGTAATCTGCCTCTTTTGCATAGATTATAAAACCTTGGACAGTTCAAATCTCAGGTCTTAGACTATACCACTGAGCAAGTCTTTGACCCTGGCGTTATGATTTCCTAATCTAACAATAAACACCAGTTTGGTTCAGAAAATTGCTTCCCAGTAGTTATTTTTCTTTTATACTGTCAATAGTGTTTTGTCTTTTGAAAACTGTTAATCATTCAAAAACATTTATACCAATCCTTCGACCACTTACCTTTTGAGAAAGGGCATTTATTGGTAAATATGTCCTCTTTTGCCTACACATGTTAGTTTAGTTTTGACTTTGCACTCTGTATCAGCAAAGGGTGATAATTTGGAATTTCACTTCCATCCCATTTTCTCTAATAAATTTCCCCCTCTAAGACCCTCTTCTCCCCTCACTGGTCTTCAATCTCTGTGTTAGGCTGTTTCCTTACTGCCTACAAATGCATCCATGTCTTCTTCCACTCTCAAAAGAACTCTCATTTGACCTATCCATCCCCTTTAGTCATTATCCCACGTCTCTTCTCCTTTGTGACTCCTTGAGAAAGTCACATACATTGGGGGACTCTACTTTCTTTCCTCTCATTCTTTTCTCAACTCTAGTCTGTTTCCAACCTCATTCTTTAACTGAAATTGCTCTCTTCAGAGTTATGAACAATTTCTGAAATTACTAAATCTAATGACCTTTTCCCAAGCTCCATCCTTCTTGACTTCTTGGTGGACTTTGACACTGTTCATCACCCTCTTTTGTCATTCTGGGCTTTTGAGAAACTTCACTATACTGGCTCTTTTCCCACCTGTATGCCCATTCCTTCTAAATATCCTTTACTGAGTCTTCACCCAGATTACATCCCTCAGGTGTTTTCTTAACTGTGAATGGAGTCTTAGGCTTTGTCATGAGCCCTCTTCTAACTCTCTATTATACACTTGTTGAATTTAGCAGTTCCCATGTAAATAAAGGTATCCCTTCCACATTGCTACTTTACCCATTGTGGTTTCAATACATCATGGATTGGAATAAAAAATTAAATGGGAATTTGGTGTGTGTGTGTGTGTGTGCGCGTGTGGGTGTTTGGAAGCTACTTATGACACATAAAGGCTAGCAGAAGACTCCGAAAAAGCTTAGTAACTCAGAAATGCATAAAACATATGTACATATTTTAAAAATATTTTAGCATATTTTATCTTTTGACACCATAAATATACACAATTTCTTTTTTAAAGTTAAAATAAGTAAAAAGTTGAAGTTTGTGAAAAGAATGTGAAAGCCAGCAGACTATATACAAAAGCTAGAAATGTAGAGTTATCTTAGCATTGACTAACATATAGCTTATGACCAAATATTTAAACCAAATTTTACAATAAGGTATTGTAAACACCCCATAAAAGAAAAAAACAACAACTCAGTCTTCTCTGGTATTAAGGAAGGGCCAAACTTTTTTTATGGATTTTCCAGATCATGGGGGGCCTGTGCCCTTAATCTCTTCAATGTGGGTGGGATAACTGTAATTGTAATCATTATGTAAAAGATATACAGATCTATTTGATCAATCCTAAACACCTCTCTTGATTGTCAATCTGTTTTTAAGAAACTTTTAAAGTTTTTGGATTTTTTTGATGGCCAATCTTGAATCTCCAATTCTTAGTGGGCATCTTAAACTGAATGTCCTCTAGACATCTTAAATTAACCAAGTACAAAATTGAATTTATTGTCTTGCCCCAATTCCCCCAAACTTATGACTTCTTAAATTCCTTATTAGTATTGAGGGTGACTTCAGTCTCCAAGCCAACCAGGTTCCAAGGCAGGGTGTCATCCTTGACTCTTTACTCCTTTTCATCTTTCATGTCAAAACTGTTGCCATGGCTCTACCTTCATAACATCTCTTCTATATACTCCCACCAGCCTGGACTAGTTCAATCTCTTTCTGGTTGGCCTCTCTGCCAAGTCTTTCCCCATACAGTTCATCCTCCACTCAGCTGTCTAACTCATCATCCTAAAGACTGTATAATCCCCCTCAATTCCCAATCTCCAATTTTCCAACTCAAGAAATTCCACTAATTCCCTATTATCTTCAGAATAAAATACAAAATCCTCTGTTTGATTTTTAAAGTCTTTCACAACATGACCCCTTTCTCCCTTTGCTGACTTCTTACACCTTACTCCCCTCTATGTGCGCTATGATCCAAAACATTGGCCTCCTCCCAAGTCCTCATTCAGCATACTCCATCTCCCAACTCCAGGCATTTTCCCTGGCTGTCTTCCATGTTTGAAATGCTCTCCCCCTCTCATCTCTGCCTCCTGGCTTCCTTCAGGTCTCATTCTAAATCCCACCCCTTCTGCAAAGTGCCTTTCTTGGTTCTCCTTAATATTAGACTCTTCCCTTTGAGATGATCTCCAATTTATCCTGTATATCTCTTGTTTGTAGATGATTATTTGAGTGTTGCCTCTCCAGTTAGACTCTGAATTCCTTGAGGTCCAGGATTATTTTCACCTCTCTTTGAATCTCTAGTGTTTATCATAGTGCCTGGCACATAGTAGGTGCTTAATAAATGAAGCACATTAATACATTTTGACATGAGATGATTTTCAGCCTCTTCCTGTATTTTTCCTTTTAGTGGAAGGATTGAACTTATTGTCCAATTGTTTTCGCCATGTAATGGAAATCTGAAAGGGAAATACACATACACACACATCAGACCCACCCCAAATGTGTTTTGCAGATGGTTCTATGTGAAGCCAAAGTAATTGTACAAAGTAGTAAACATTTAAAGTTTTTTCTCTGCTGAGATTTTAATTTTTAATCTAGACTATAGTTTATTAGAACTTTTGTTAGGAATTCTTCTTTAACAAGATTTGAAAGCATTCCTTTCTCAAAAAAGTCTCTTAAAATGATAACTTTAATATTCTCAGCCTTTTTTGACTTTGGTTCTAAATTTCTTTTTTGTCTTTTCTGAGGGGGGGGCTATAATAGGGGGCTAGAGTAGATGTGTAGCAGATTGGTTAGAATAAGGATGATTAGCATGTTTTTTTCTGGAGTCAAATGCAAATCCTTAACTCTAATTCAATAAATATTTATTAAGCACATACTATGAGAAAGGCTTAACCTGAGATTCATAGAACTGAAAGGAACCTTGGAGATCTAGATAGATAGAGAACTTAGGTAGAATTAGGTAGAACTTTAGGGATTTAAGTAAATCTAGGTAGGGATTTAGATAGATCTAGGTAGAATTTTAGAGATAGCAATTGAGGCGGGTAATACCTGAGTTCAAATTCTACATCAGTTGCTAACTGTATGAACCTGGGCAAGCTTTTTAATCATCCTTAGCCTTGGTTTCCTCATTTGTAAAAGAGGGCTACTAATAGCACCTATCTCACAGGGTTATTCTGAGGGACAAATCAGACACTAAATGTAAAGTGCTTTGGAAACCATAAAGTACTATAGAAATATTAATTGTTATTATTAGTAGTAATCAAGCTTCATATGTTAGGACACTGATTAACAACAACTAGTTTCCTTTGGCTTCTCCTTACACAGGCATTGTTTACTGCCTTTTAGGCACTTATGAGGGGCAGATGACAGAGTTGTGCTCAAAGCCAGGAATCCCTGATTTGATCTAGGAATTCAAAGTCCTGCCCAGATACAAAATGGCAAAGTAATCTTGGACAAATTAATGACCCTGTAAGTGGAATAGATAACTCTCTAAGACCAGAAGTCATTCCCCTGTTTTGATAGGGTTAGGTATACTAGAATCAGTTTGAAGGGCTATAGAGCTAATTGTTTTGAGATTTTATATCAAAGTTGTTTTGAGGGTAATTTGGGAGAGATCAGGAGGGTCTCTTTTCTTTCTCCACCATCTTTGCTCCATCCCTCAAGAGCTAATTGTTAAATTTTTAGTGTGAGCATTTATTTACACTTTGGAAATCAAAATTAAGGCTTGATTTATTATTTTGTTGATTGCAGACATAAGATAAATAAATAAGTACCTTTTCCTGTCTAGTCTTTTTGTTTTGTTTTGTTTTTTTCAATTCCATGTAGAAACAATTTTCAACAGCCATTTTCTGGAATTTTGCAATCCAAATTCTTTCCCTCCCCCCTAAAATAGTAAATAACCTGATATAAGTTATACCAGAATATTTCCATATTCTTCATGTCATGAAGGAAGAAATATCATACATACAAGAAAAAACTCATGAAGGAAATAAAATGAAAAATGGTACATTTCAATCTGTATTCAGACTCCAACAGTTTCTTCTAGGGATTTGGATAGCATTTTTCATCATGAGTGCTTTGGGGTTGTCTTGGATCCTTGCATTGCTGATAATAGTTTAATCTTTCACAGCTGATCAACATACAATATTTCTAGTTCTGTGTACAGTGTTCTTCTGGTTCTGCTCTCCTCACTCCTTGTCAGATCATATAAATCTCTCCAGGTTTTTCTGAAATCATCCTGTTCTTCATTTCTTATGGCATAATAGTCATCCATTACAACCATATACTTGTTCGGCCATTCCCCACTTGATGGACATTCCCTCAGTTTCCAATTCTATGCCATTACAAAAAGGGCTGCTATAAATAGTGTCGCATATATTAATATATGTAAATATATATTATATATATATATCCTTTTCCTTTTTCTTCAATTTCTTTGGGATGCAAATCTAGGAGTGGTATTGCTGGGTCAAAGAGTACATAGTTTTATAGCCCTTTGGGCATGGTTTCAGATTGCTCTCCAGAAAGGTTGTATTAGTTCACATCTCCACTAACAGTGTATTCCTGTCCCAATTTTCCCATATCCTTTCCAATATTTGTTATTTTTCTTTGGGTCTTATTAGACAATCTGATAGGGATGATATTGTATCTCAGAGTTGTTTTAATTTACATTTCTCTAATCAGTAGAGATTTGGAGCATTTTTTTTTCATATGACTTGAGATAGTTTTGATTTCTTCATTTGAGAAGTGCCTATTCATATCCTTTGACCATTTATCAATTGGGGAATGACTTGTATTATAAATTTGAATCAGTTCTCTGTATATTTGAGAAATGAGGCCTTAATACTGATTAAACTTTTTTAAAAATCCAATCCCAGGGGGCAGCTGGGTAGCTCAGTGGATTGAGAACCAGGATGGGAGGTCCTAGGTTCAAATCTGGCCTCAGCCACTTCCTAGCTGTGTGACCCTGGGCAAGTCACTTGACCCCCATTGCCTAGCCCTTACCACTCTTCTGCCTTAGAGCCAATACACAGTATTGACTCCAAGATGGAAGGTAAGGTTTTTGAAAAAAAAAAATCCAATCCCATCATTTTATGGTTGAAAAAACTAAAATCTAGAGAGGCTGTGATTTACCAAAGTTATTAATTAATTAATTAATCAGGTCTACATCTGTGATTTCATCAGTGTGTGGAAGTTATAATTATATTCTCCAGCAATGAAAAATCCAACTCTATCCATTATGCAATCCTCTCCTTTTTTTAACCCAAGGTTATACAGGTATTGAGATATAAAACTAGGATTTAAACTCAGCTCCCTTTATACTTTATTCAATGCTTGTAGTACACAAAATTATCATTGTGTGTTCTAGAAATTTAATGGGGTAGCTAGGTGTTGCAGTAGATAGAGTACAGGATTTGAATCTGGAAGACCCATTTTCAAATCTGATCTCAGACACTTATTAACTTTGTGAACCTGGGCAAGTCATCAAGCTCCATTTGCTTCAATTTCCTCAACTGTAAGATGGGGATAATAATAGTATCTACTTCCCAGAGTTGTTGTCATGATCAAATAAGATAATAATTATAATTCACACAGTGCCTGACACACAGTAGGTGCTATATATATATGTGTTGGGATCACTATATAACTCGGGAAAATTTGTCTCTGGCTCTCTGTGCATTTAAAGCATTGCATTGAGCTTTCCCCTTAAACCTTTACTGTTTTCCCTTGGGTTTGGGAGGATGTTTCTGAAGGAGACAGAGAAAGACAAATAGAAGGGTTGCTGGTGAATGGTACAGGAGAAGGGTGATTTCCTTTCTTGGACCATATTAAGACTTAGTGATATCTTCTGTCAAAGAGGTAGAAACCACTTGTATAGTTAAGGGGGCGTCAGCTATGTGCTGTGGCATCTTTGTCACTTCTGTCTTTCTTCTATTGCTTCTGGAACTCAAAATTATAAGAGAAAGAGAGGAGTGGTTGAGAGAGGGGCAAAAACCTCAGTAGGAGCCAACCAGAAGCTGGTTCACCATAAGTACCAGATGCCTGGAAAATCTGATTGTTAAATTTATAGTATGAGCACTGATACTTTGGAAATTGTTCACCTTTATGAATTGGGGCTTGATTTATTGTCTTCTTGATTATCTGAACTTAAGAAGGTTATGGAGAAAATGTTAATAATTAGGATCAAACTTAAAGGTATGATGTGAGTACAAGCCCTCCCACTTCTCCCCACCCAGAGTTGGTTGGTAAACATTTACCAGCTCTCTTCTGCTGGAACCTAGTTCAGGAATAGATATGGAAACCAAGAAATTGCTGACAGTGCTGGCTCTTGGGAAAACCACTGGTCTAGCAGGCTGGAGGACCTGATTTCCCTTTCCATGAGTCTGAGATAGGAAACCCTTCACCATTTTCATGCTTTGCCTTTTCTTTTAACAATAATAACCATAACTAATACTTATAAAATACTAATATGTGCCAGGCAATGTGCTAAGTTGTTGAAATTTTAACATAAAATGTTGGTTGGTTTTGGAATTTCTAATCCAAAGACCTTCAAATGGATGTAGGCATAGAAAAACTATATGAAAAATAAAGTCACATAAAGAAAAAAATATCCTCTTGGACCCACTGGTTGTGCCTTCTCTGTGTAGATTTATAAAGAAATTGGCAACCATTGGCAAACCAATAAGGATGGGATCTAGCAGTTCAAATAGCATTCTTCAAAGAAAGTACTTTCTTTTGTTTAGTGAACTAAATATTATCTTTTGTTTTTTCTTAGTGTTAAGGCAAGTAGGTGGCTCCAGGGACCTGTTGTCAGGAAGACTCATTTTGAATTCAAATCTGGCCTGAGACACTTACTAGCCGAGGGACCCTGGGTGAGTCACTGAATCCTATTTGCTTCAGTTTCTTTATTTGTAAAATGACTTGGAGAAGGAAATTGCAAACTACGCCACTATCTTTGCCCACAAAACTCCAAATGGGGTCATGAAGAGTCAGACCTGACTGAGAACAACTAAACACATTCTTAGTAATGGCATGAAATTTCCAAAGGTACCTGAATATATACATATATATATATATATATATATTTTTTTTTTTCTTGAAGGGGATGGTAGGGAAGGGTCTGGACCTCTGATTTAATCAGTGCAGGAGTAAATGGGATTTTTGAAGCATTACAATTTCCCCTGCCTAGTTTTTCTACAGACTAGAGTAGTATCAATGATAATAGGTAGGGAAGAACTTTATAAAGAAAAAAATTGGTAGAACTTAGGAACAGATCAAATATGGCAATCAAAAACAAGCCTAATATTTATAGAAATAGAAACATCAGGAGCCAGAGCTCACTTTTACCTGCTCTCCCTTACATGGCCATTGAATATTCTGTCTAGTTTATGAGAAGAGCTGTGGTAATGATGAAGATGAAAATGAAGCACATGAAAAACAATCTGAATATAAAAAGCAGATGCGTCTGTGGTGGTGGTATTAGGGAGGGTGAAGTTATTGTCTCTATTTAAAATTTTTGTAAGGGGAGTATGAGATTGGCTGATAGATGACGAATGTTTTGGCCACAACATTTGGAGATATTTTGTTTGGTTGTGCACCAAGGGAGTAGAGGGAGTGGTCACAATGGCCTTGAAGGACTGGGGAGGGAGGGAGACCACCAAGAATATGCTTTGGCTATGGAAATCCTCTTCAGTTGGGCATCCTGATTGGTTCTGCCCTGGAGATGAGCCTTGACCTGGAATCAGAGAACCTGGGTCCAAATGGCACCTCCTCTGCTTATTGCCTCTGTAACTATAGGAAAATCACTTTCTTTCCCTGGGCCTCAGTTTTCTCCTCTGGAAAAAGGAGGGGTTGAGTGATGGCCAGTGAAATTTTTTTTCCAGTTTTGGATCGATAATCCTATGTTCTTGTGATTCTGTGGGTCTTAATTCTCCAGGGATCTGTTACTTTGACTCCAGATGCTGTATGGTTTAGTGAATAGCATTGAGTCTCTGAATGGAGTGGACAACAAATTATTCTTGACAAGTTTCTTACACATGGGGAAAAGTTGAGTCTATAGTTTCTATCTTTGAAAAACACAAAAGAGTTTTTAAAATGGTACCATTCTTTATGCTGAGATGGTGACAAAAATGTCTATGCTCTTTGACCTAGAAACTCCACTCTTTAGGCTGGTGGGACCTGAGTTAAAATCTGGCCTCAGACACTTATTAGCTATGTGGTCCTGGGCAAGTTACTTAATCCTATTTGTCTCAGTTTCCTCATTAATAAAATGAGCTAAAGAAGGAAATGGCAGACTCCAGTATCTTTGCCCAAAATACCCAAATGGGGTCATAAAGAGTTGGACATGCCTGAAAACGACTGAATAATAAATAAAGGAACACAAAGTCAAAGAGGGATCCATAGACACCAAACTCTTTTTTTAGACCCTGATATTTTATAACTTTCTTCTTCATCTCTCATAATCAGCCATCAAACCCTGTAGGTTCTACTTCCATTGTATCTTTTGCATATAGAATGAGAGAATATCAGAATCGAGTGGAATAGCAATTAAAGGCTATCTATTCCAACTTATCCCACTACAAGAATTCCTTCTCCATCACTCTCCAAATGGTCATTCAGTCTTTGCTTGAAAACCCAAAGAGGATGTCTAGTCTATTTTTAAATAACTCTAATTGTGAGGAAGTTTTTTCGACTCTAAGATGAAATCTACCCACTTCTATCCATTGTCTTTAGTTCTGTCTTCTGTGGCCAAGCTGAATATATCTATGCCCTCCTCCACATGACAGCCTTTCAGATATTTGAAGACGACTGTCATGCTTTTATTAAGTCTTCTTTAGTTTGGACTAAACATAATAAATCCTTCAATCCATTCTGAATGGCATTCTATTATGCCCTTTCACTTTCTTGGTCATTTTCTTCAGGAAATATCCTCCAATTTGGCAATATCTGTCCTAAAATCAACTCCAGATTGGTCTAACCAAGCCAATTTTTCTCCTCCATATTGTTATTGCTTCCACCCTAGTAAAAACCTTCATTGCTTACCATCTGTATGTAATACTTGTCTTCAAGGAGTTTTCAATCTATGATAAAATGATGTATGCAAAATGATGTATGTATGATAAAACATGTATGCAAATAGTGATGACTAGTCAACTTAATAAGCATTTATTAAGCACCTATTATATGCTAGGCTTTGGGCTAAGAGCTGCATTGATACAAGACTGGAAAATAAAATTGGAATCAGATAGTAGATGTTTCTGAATGCCAGGACAAAGTTTGAATTTTATTCTGTGGGCAATAGGGAACCACCCTATAGGTGTCCAAAGCAAAAGTCTTGAATGAATGACTCTAAGATAAATTTCTTCCTTGGCTGGGTAATCAATAGGTCACCTTCAAGGCAACATAATGAATAGAGTGCTAGGTAAGAAAGACACAAGTTCCAATCCAACCATGGACACATAGTTCCAAGGAAAGTAAGATAACCTGTTTGTCTCAGTTTCCTCATCTGTAAAATGGAGATAATAATAGCACCTCTACCCTTTCCAAAGTTGTCATGAGGATCATATGAAATGATATTTATAAAATACTTAGCATAGCTTCTAGCATGTAGTAAGCACTATATAAACATTAACTTTCACTGGCATCATCATTATCATCATTATTATCTGTGGCTTACTAGGTGTGATCTTTAGAGCTTCTTTTCATGGAATTCTTAGAAAAGGGCTAGCCAGTAGAATGCATTTCTCTTTAGAATGAAATCCAAGAATTTATTTTTTAAAAAATCTGATAAGAAAAGTAAGCATTTTCCTCCCCAAGGCAGTCCAGAGCCCTAGCAATGTGAGCCAATTGCCAAACAGATCTTTTTCATGTGACTAATCCAACTTATTTTTAGCTTTGGGGAGGCAGGTGTTCCCAAGAAGTAGAGAGATCAAAGTTGGAATCAAGGAACCCACTCATTCCTTGAGGGCAGTCACCTTAATATTACCATCAAATTTACTAAACATCAATGACAACACCCCTTTAGATAATCCCAATTTGGTACATATTGTTCTGTTTTAGCAATCATTAGTTAGTTCTGTATCTATAATCGCAGCCAGCCATTACTAAGAAAGGAAAGAAGGAAGGAAGGAAAGAAGGAAGGAAGGAAGGAAGAAAGGAAGGAAGGAAGGAAGGAAGGAAGGAAGGAAGGAAGGAAGGAAGGAAGGAAGGAAGGAAGGAAGGAAGGAAGGAGGAAGGGAGGAAGGGAGGAAGGAAGGAAGGAGGAAGGGAGGAAAAAGGAAGGAATAAAAAAGGAGGGAAAACAAGTGCTTCTAATGACAAAGGATGGATCCCAGTGATACATTATTGTTATCACTTCATTTGTGATCAGAGTAAAAATAGTACAGATGACATAGGAATGAATGAATAAATTAATTTAAAAAGCAAGCAATAAGCATTTACTGTGTGCCAGGGATATGTGCTAAATACTGAAAAAGCACTAAAAAATATATTTTAAAAGAGGTAGTTCTTGCCTTCAAAGACATTATATTTTAATAGAAGAGGCCAAGTGTAGGGTAGTAGTAACAAGGGAGGGATGTTTTGTTCTGGGAAGATGAAAAGGATGAGAAGAATGGCAGTCAAGTAAAGGTAGATGACTGGATGGAGAGTAAAAGCATGGGCTAGTATCTAGAATCAGAGGTGGCCTGGTTTGCACAAAGTGCACACTTGGTTGGGCCCTATAGGCAGAAGCTTCAAAAGGGAAGGTCATAAGCATTTATATAACACCTACTATATGCCAGACATTTAAAAAATATCTCATTTGATCCTCACAACAATACTAAGAGGTAAGTATTGCTATTATCCTTCTTCCCTCCTTCTCTCTCTCTCTCTCTGATATTCCTTCCTTCCTTCTTTCTCCTCTCTCTCTCTTCTCTCTCTGTCTCTGTCTCTGTCTCTCTGTCTCTGTCTCTGTCTCTGTCTCTCTCTCTTCTCTCTCTGTCTCTGTCTCTCTGTCTCTGTCTCTCTCTCTGTCTCTCTCTCTCTCTGTCTCTCTCTGTCTCTGTCTCTCTGTCTCTCTCTCTGTCTCTCTCTGTCTCTGTCTCTGTCTCTCTCTCTCTCTGTCTCTCTCTCTCTCTCTCCCCCCTTTATCTTCTGTCTTAGATTCAATGCCATGTATTAGTTCCAAGGCAGAAGAGTGGTAAAGGCTACACAGTTGGGGTTAAGTGACTTATCCAGGGTCACACAGCTAGGAAGTGTCTGAGGTTAGATTTGAACCCAGGACCTTCTGTCTCCAAGCCTGGCACTCCATCCTATGAGGCGCCTGGAGTAGAGTACCTTTCACAGAGATGGGGGCCTGGATTCTGAAGGAAGGCTGTGTCACGTAGGGACAAGGAGGTCAGCCTGGCAGGCAGATGCTGAGATGGCCTAGGCAGAGGGCTGGATTGAAGTCTCAGGGATGTGGGCTATGATGCTGCTCCCACTGCTTCCCCTATCCCTGCTCCCCAGGGAGGCAGCTATACTTTCCAGGATAAAAGGATTAGACTTTCTTGGTCCTTTTTGGCCTGAACGGTGGAGTTGCTAGAATACTGAAGTGGATGTCAGGAGGGATTCACTACTTTCAGTCATTTCATTTCATCTCTTCCTGATCCCATTTTGGGGTTTTCTTGGCAAAGATTCTGGAGTCGTTGGCCTTTCCTTCTCCAGCTCATTTTACAGATTAGGAAACTGAGGCAGCCAGGGACTTGTCTAGGGTCATGTACCCCGTTAGTGTCTGAGGCTGGATTTGAACTCTGGAAGATGAGTCTGCCTGACTCCAGGTGTGACCCTCTATCCCTTTACCACCTGATTTCAGGAAGACCTGAGTTCAAATCCAGATTCAGACACTTATTAGCTACACGATCCTGGACAAGTTGTTTAATTTCTGTCTGTGTCAGTTTCTTCAACCATAAAAGAAGGATAATAGTAAAGCCTACTCCCAGAATTAGTGTGATGGTAAAATGAGGATCAAAGAAGATAATATTTGTCAAGCACTTAGCATAGTGCCTGGAAAATAGGAGGCACTTAATAAGTGTTTATTCCCTTCCCTTCCCCCTCTTGACCTAATTGAAGGCCACTCCTACCTCTCTGAGGATGGAGGATGATCCCCTGCCCAGTGACCCAAGCCAGGCAGCACTTATCTCACTCCCAAGTAAATAGGCCTTATGAATCCCAGGAATGCAGCCCTCCCTCATGCAGGCTTGAGCCCCCATACACTGGGAGAAAGGCTTGTCTCCCAAAACTATCGCCTTCCCTCTTTTCCTCCCCACACAGTTTCTGCCACAATCAATCCCATTTTGAGAAAACTTAACTACAATCCTCTCTCTAAGCCAACAACATGAAATGGAATTTTGTTCCCAGGGGATTTGCCTCACTGTTTGAAAATTCTGGATTGTCTTGGTTATCTGTAGCAATTTTTGAAAAGAATTATCCTCACCTAGCCTTTTCTCATGTGTATTAAGTGTTGGGGATGCCTCTGCTGCACAACTGATATGTGTCCAGAGAATAGCAACTATAATAATATTTATCCAAGTAAAACATATTTAGGACAGTAAATCTGAAGGTTTCATGGCTCCCCCCAAATCCCAATGTGAATTTCAAAGTCAAATATTTAACACTAAGTGATAAAAGAAAGTATTATATTATCTCTTGGACTATTTGCATTATGTATAACTGACTGCTCATTTATTTGGTATATATAGTTGAAAATTCCCTAGGAAAGAGAGAAAAAGAAAGGAACCAGAGAGAGAAGAGAGAAAGGAAAGAGAGACAGAAAGGATAATTGAGGAGAGAGGGAGGAAAGAGGATAGGAAAGGAGAAAGGAGAAAAGAGAAAAATGAAGAGAGAAAAAATAATGAAGGAGAGAGAAAGAGGGAAGGGAAAAGGAAAAGAGAAAAGAGAAACAAAGAGAAAATAAGGGGACAGTGTTAGAGGAAGGAGAAACAGAAGATAAAGAAAGAGGGAAAAGAGAGAAAAGGTAACAGAGAAGGAAAGAGAAAAGGAAAAAGATAAGAGAAAAAGAGAGAAAGAAAAAACAGAAAAGAGAGAAAGAGAAAAGGAAGAAAGGGAGAAAAAAAGAAAAGGAGAAAGAGAAGGAAAAGGGAGAAGGAAGGGGTGAAGTGAGGGTGGGGAACATTCTGGGTTAATGATTAGGGCCTCAAAATGTTGGCCTAATGTTTAATCTGGCTTTTTTCCCCCAACCAAGAACTCTGTTGAGAATAGACCTCATATAAAGCTGCATCATTTTGATGATTTCACTTTAAAAAATGCTCCCTTGGTAAAAGCTCTCTATGTGAGCTGTACTTAAGGTATGTGTTTTTCAGGTTGAGAAAATATTTTGAACAGAAGTTTTAGAAGTTTTCTACGTGACAATGCATGGAGAATTCAACACAGCAATCATATTGTTTTAGCTGTTGCTTTTATAATTACTCATGCATTATGACTGGAAAAAACCTAATGGTGGGTTAAGTTTTTTTGGGGGGGTTGTTGTTGTTTTAATTTCAATTTGGGGTGAATTTCCGCCCCCTACCTCCCCCAACAATGCCCTGTTGGGTACATAAATATTATTATGGAATTCAATCTAAATGCCATCAAGCCATTGCTGTGACCCAGATTGGGACTTTGTTTTGGACTGACTTTAAACTAAACTAACTGTGATGACTCCTGAATGATGAAATCCCCAAATAGAGTGACAGGGATAGAAAACCATTCCATCAATCCAAAGTAAACAGAGATGGGGCAGAAAACTCCCAGTGGAGCTAATTTCAGGAAAAGGGGAACATTTCTTTTTGTTAACTAACCAAACAGTTTGCAAACTAAATCAAAGCAGCAACTTAAGTTACATTCCTGCTTTAGTAGTCACTGGTGAAAGCAGATACAGTGAGTGTAAAAACTTGGGAGGATCAGGTTTCTAAAGGAAGGGTGTCAGGTGTAACCAGAGCCCTTGTAGTAAAGAGAGAGAGAGAGAGAGAGAGAGAGAGAGAGAGAGAGAGAGAGAGAGAGAGAGAGAGAGAGAGAGAGAGAGAGAGAGGGAGAGAGACAGAGAGACAGAGAGAGACAGATAGACAGACAGAGACAGAGAGACACAGAGACACAGAGAGAGAGACAAAGAGAGAGACAGAGAGAGACAGAGAGACAGAGAGAGAGACAGAGACAGAGAGAAACAGAGAGAGATAAAGAGAGACAGACAGAGAGACAGAGAGAGAGAGACAGAGACAGAGAGAGAAAGACAGAGAGAGAGACAAACACAGAGAGATACACACAGAGAGATGGATAGGGGGAAGAAAAAGAAAGAAAGAAAAAATAAGGAAAGGAAAGAAAAAAAATCCCTTCTACTCCCCCAATTCTCCAGAGAGGGGTTCATTTCTACACTCATTGATAGTGTAAATTCAGAAGTATCATTTCTAGAAGAGAGGGAAAATGATCTTTAGTCTAAGAAATCTAAGTCTAATTTAAAGCCTGGGTTTAAATAAGTAAAGATGTGTTCATTATGAGGATTATTTGATAGACTAAAGGGCTGATGCCCAGTTAGGTAGATAGAGTATTAATCCTAGAATGAGGAAGACTCATCTTTCTGAATTCATATCTAGCCTCAGATGCTAGCTGTGTGACTCTGAGCAAGTCACTTAACCTTATTTGCCTTAGTTTCCTCATCTGTAAAGTGAACTGGAGAAGAAAATTAAAAAAAAAAAACATTCCAGTGTCTTTGCCAAAAAACAAACAAACAACAAAAAACCTAATGGGGTCATGAGAGTCAGACACAAGAAAGAACTGAGCAAAAACTCCAGCAAAAATTGCTTTGAGAGTCAGAAAACCTGGGGGGTTTAAATACTGGCCCTGCAGTTAATGCATCATTTTAGACAAGTCACAATTTCTCTAGACTTCAGTTTCATCCTATGCAAAATGAGGGTATTTGGGACAATGACCTCTAAAGTCTTTTCCTGTTCTCATTCTAGAACCTACTATCCAACAATGTGGAAAACTTGGTTTCTCTGAGGGAAGGGGAAGAGGCAGATAACCTTCAAAACAACATCCTTCTCCCAAAATAAACCAACAAAACCAAAAACCACTGCACTTGACTTCAAGAATATTTGTGACCAAGGAAGTAGAGTTCTTTGTGCAGTGATTGTCTTTTCTGGATTGTCATCACATGGATCCTAGAACAGACATGATGAGAAAACAAAACAAAATAAAACAAAGCCCAACACTCCAGTGCCTAACATTTGACTATGAAAAGACATGGTATATTTTCCAAAAAGGCTCATGGCATTTGAGCCTGCCATTGAATATGTCTCATTACAACCTCAGAGAAAATTAAAAGATTCATTGGTGAATTTCTGAGACAAGAGAAAACAAAGGGCAAACTGACCCAAAAGGGTACACTAGACTGGCAGCTCAGACCTAAAGAGGAGGAAGAAGAAACAAATGATATATGGCCCAGCAGGTCAACCAAGGAGTAGGGAATACATATGGAACCAATTGGAGCAGGCATTTTAAATACTAGCATCTACAGCACTTCTGCCCACAGTATTTACCTTGAAAATCTCTCTAAAAATATTCATGGTTGATATCCTCCATTACCTTATAAGGGATAATTTCCCATTTCAGGGATGGACAAACTAAGGTCCAGAGGAAACCAAGTCTCAAGAGGTCACAGAGTGTGTCAAGTGTGAACCAGAAATAGGGAGGTCAGAAAGAGACAAGGAAACATAGACAACAGTGATAAGGAGATAGCAGGAGGAAATTAAAACCCTGTAGTGTGGGAAAACAACAGTCAGCCAAGAAAAAGGAACAGGAAGGAATACAGAATGAATTACAATAAGAGGAAATGAGGCACCAACAAAAGAGAGGGAGTGTGGTCTGGTGGGTTTTTCAAAGAAATGACTGGGGAATACAGGTTTTATTTCTGGTTTTCTCACTGACTCTTGCTGGATAGCTTTGGGCACATAATTTAACCCTTTTGTGTCTCCAGTTTTTCCAAACAGTGATGCAGGGCTCTATTCCTCTGGGAGGAAGAATTTAAATCTGTCTGTGCCAAGTGTGGATGACTAATTATTTTAGGACAGCTTAGCAAGGAATAGGAGAAGTATATTATGTGAATGGAATAGAATATTATTGTGCAGGAGTGCGAATATGCTGAATTCAGAGAAATTTAGGAAGGCATGTATAAACAGATGCATACATATGTACAAAATGGCTGTGGTAATATATGAAAAGAACACAAAAAACAGGCTAAACACAAAAACTCTAGTGAACCATGGTGGGTCCAGAGGATAATGGGATTATAAAGCTGAAAGTCTAGACATTATCCAAAATCCTCATTTTATAGATGAGGAAACTGAGGCTCTATTTATATTGCTCTATTAAGATTTGCAAAGCACCTTATGTACCTTTATTATTAGAGCCATATAACAATGCTGTGGGATAGATGCTATTATCAATTCCAATTTAGATAAATGGGGAAACAAAACATCATAGAAATGGATAGATTCTCCCAAAATCACACAGCCAATCCATGTCTGAGGAAGAATTTAAATCTGAGATTTCTTGATTCCATGTCTAATATATTCTAAAAACTGTTGTTTCCCCTTTATACCTCCTTACTCTCAGAAAAATGGAGGACCACAGGAGTAGAATGTGGATTAAATGATCAGTTGAGATTACTATTAGTTGCTTTTGCTTAAATGTTTTTCTTTTTGTTATAAGAAAGGATTCAGTGTAGAGAGATAAAGTGGGAAAAAAAGAGTATATCTGGAAATAACTGGCATAAAAACAAAAGTAAAACTTTTTTTAATAGAAAGGAATGGGAAAAACTGTCCCTCAATCATTAGTGAAATAGCCCACAGAGAAATCTAGAGAGTGTAAAAAGGTGGAGGGAACTTAAGACCAAGGATGAAACTCAATAAAAACCAAAAACCAAAAAGAAACCCAGAACTTCAATCAGGAAAAAATATGGTGTTAAGGAATAGCATCAACAGATTCTTAAAGTAATGCAATAATCTACAAACTATTGGAACAGTTGAACCCTTCCCTCCCCACCCAAAAAGCATTTAACAGTTGCTAACAAAATTAAGAATTAGTTTAACATCTCATTATGGTATTTTTTTTTCCTAAGGAGACTGACACAACTGGAAAAGTTTTGCTATAGACATAGCCCGAAGTTGTTTTCAGACATACAACCATGAAAACCATGAAAAATCAGTTGACAGAAAGACAGAAAGTCTGAATCAGCCAAGATGAGACACAAGGCAAAGATAATTCCCCAAACCTCCCCAAAATGTTGGGAGTGGGCATGGTGAAGTTGTTGCCCCTAATCAGAGTAACAAGGAAAAGCCCCATAGTGTCACAAAGAGTCAAATGAGTTAGTAAAAATGGAGAATTAAAAAAACAAACCACAAACTCTTTAAGGAAAGGAGATGAAACTTCTCAGACAGACCAATTACACAAAGAAGGTAACATGAAAGAGAATTGACAAAGCTGGCATGGGAAACACTAAAAACCTCTGAGCTACAAAAATGCCATTCTATAAAGGAGTTGGGGCTGAAACAAAGCCAAGAGAGTATAAAAGTTAGCAGAAAGTATCAAACTTTCATTTTATCATTGATGGAAAGACAATTCTAGAAAGCTTCAAAACAATGAAAGAGTCTTTAAAGACCTCACAAGGAAAAGATAGGCAGAAGAAATGAAGATGGGCTGGGAAAATTAAATTATTTTTTCTTTTTCTCTGTTCTTAGACTTATATCAGAAATTATTTTTTTCTATGTGTCCAAAGAGTAATAAACAAAGACCTTTTAGGTATTCCCTTTCACCAAATTCAGATGTTTCAAGAGAAGCCACACTCTTCTGCTGTCTAAGCTGAGGAAGGGAATACTGTCATAATGCAGAATTTGGATGAATCCTTGGGTGGAAGGAATGATGGATTAGTATAAAATAAAAATGAAAGACATCTAGTAGTGGTTGCTAGGGAATTTCAGGGGATAGAGAGCCAGAACTGGAGATGGGAGGTTCAAATTTAGTTTCAGACACTCCCTAAATCATTTAATCCCAATTATCTAGCCCTGACTGCTCTTTGTCTTGGAACCAATGCTTAGTATCTCTTCTAAGACAGAAAGTAAGGGTTAAAAAAAGAAGACATCTGGTAAACTTTTCAGGGAGGAAAGAAAACAATACTGGCTATTATTTCACAGGAGCAAGAATAGATTGAGTGTTGTACCAATATTGAAAAAATATAAAGAAGAACTAGACTTAAAGATTTTTAACTTTTTGTGTGTGTGTGTCATGGACCCACTCTGGCAGTCTGCTGAAACTGAGGCACCTCATCTCAGAATGATTTTTTTGAATACATAGGGCAAAAATCATAGGATTACAAAGGAAATAATGATACTGAAATATAATTCACAAAATAAATATTTTTTAAGTTTGTGGATCCCAGGTTAGAAACTCTTGAAGTAGAGGGAGACCTCTAGTGCATGGCAAAGATCTTCCATGGATAATTTTCAGAAAATGGATACAGACTGAATAGAGGGAGTAGGTATATGGATTGAGTTTGTAGACGTTAAAAATTAATATTCAGTTCTCCAAGTATTATATTTAATAATATTTATTAATATTTAACTTAAAGCAAAAGGAAACTAAAAAGCTAGAGAAACAGGGAGAGTTCACCCAGCCTCGAATGTGAAAAAGAGAGGGCGAGGGAGGCGTTACCCACAGCTTAAAAACAATAAGTAAAGTCACTAAGGTGAACAAAGGGAAAAGGATTCTTGGGACAAGAAAAGAATTCTGGGAGATGGTGTCCAAATTTTTTTAATTATACAAGTTGCAATCTGCACCATTTGAGGGAATACCCACATATTGGTAATTGTAGTGGAAACATCACTGTAATTGGAGTCAGAGTCCATGACTTGTGACCTGGAAGACTATGGGCAATTGACTTACCTTCTTTAGGCTTCAGATTCCTCATCTCCAATATAAGAGGAGTGAACTTAGAAACTCTCTAGGATCCCTTCCAGCCTAAAGTCCTACAATTCCTGTGAAATTATCCATCAGAGTATTAAAATATATACCCCTTTAATGATAAATTGACTCCTAAAAGTCTTAATACAGATGGAGGTGATCACTGTGAAATTAGGAAAAAATTTGACTCCAGAAGGTTGAATGAGCTGGCTTTACTTTGCAAAGTTGGCCAGAGTTTTACTAGATTTAAAGGCTAGTGATATATATTTACTATGTTAACTATACAGAAACACTGAGCAATTTGAAACTACATTTCAAACCAAAAAATTAACAAATGAATATTCAAAGGCAATATTAATAATAATGATAGGTAGCTTTTATATAATGCGTTAAGCTTTATTATCCCATTTTATTTCACAACAACCCTGGGAGATAATCCTAATTTTACAGGAAAGTAAGAGAGGTTTAGTGATTTGTCCAAGATCATGGTTATTATTTGAGACTTAATTTGAACTCAAATTTTCCTGACTTCAGGTGCCACCCAAGAACTATGATTTCATTGATAGAGTCATTTCAGAAGTTCATAGATTTAGAATTGTAATGAACATGAGATGTCATTTAGTCTAATTTTCTCATTTTGCAGATGAAGAAACTAAGGTCCCCAGTGGTTGTGACCTTCCCAGGGTCACAGAAATAAAGGGCAGAGGGCCAGGGCAGGAATCCAAAACTCCAAAGTCAATGCTCTTTTCATGGGATCTCACTGCTTCTCCAGTGATGCAAATATAAATCATTTCTGCCTGCCCAAAGCTATTTTCCATGTCCTTTAATAAGTTAACATGTAGGATCTACTCTGGGGATCTCCCTTGAATTCTCTTGACATCAAGAGGATGACAAAGAAGCACCCATTTATATATTTCTCACGCTACATGACTGGCTCATGTGTTCATTTTCTCTATGCTCATACATTTCTTTGATGACATCCTTTATGTTGTTTCTATAATGTAATTCCCTGTTCAGCCCGTCTGATCTTTCTTATAAAGAATGGTATGATGGATACAATTCAGTTCCTTCAGTAGTATGTCCATTTGGTAGCTATTGTACAAGTATCATAACCAATGACCATCAACATGCAAGTTTTTAAATGCCTTCATGATAGGGTTTTGTATTAATTACTTAGAAGAATTAGAGTTATAACTCTTAGAGATCATTTAGTTTAACTCACTCATTTTATAGACAAAGAAAATGACATCCAGAAAGGGAAATGACTTTTGAATGATTTGCACATTGGGTAAATAGCTATTTGGAACGAGTTCAATAGGTGTGATTCTTGCCCTCTTATGTCCTAAAGCAGATGACATTCGTGTGGACCTTCTGATAACTATGTGCTTTTTTTTTTAAGAACTCTTACTTTCCATCTCAGAATCAACATTATGCATTGGTTTTGAGAAAGAAGAGTGGTCTTTCTTTTGAAGAATTAGATTATTTAGTTTCCAATTAATTTTTAATTTGCCTTTCCATGAACTCTTTTTTTTTTTGCATTGTGATCTGAAAAGGTTGCATTTGTTATTTCTGATTTTTTGCATTTGGTTGTGAAGTTTTTATGCCCTAGTACAATTTTTGTATTTGTACCATGTGCTGCTGAAACTAAGGCATATTCCTTTTTATCCCCATTCAATTTTCTTTAGATACCTAATAAATCTAACTTTTCTAAAATTTCATTCACTTCCTTTACATCTTTCTTGTTATTTTTTGGTTAGATATATCTTCTAGTTCTTTCTTTCTGATTTTTTAAACCCTTACCTTCCAACTTAGAATCAATAGTATATATTGGTTCCAAGGCAGAAGAGCTATAAGGGCTAGGTGTTGGAGGTTAAATGACTTGCCCAGGGTCACACAGTTAGGAAATGTCTGAAGCTAGATTTGAACCTAGGACTTCTTGTCCCTTGGTCTGGCTCTCAATTCACTGAGCCACCTAGCTGTCCCTGATTTATCTAGGTCTGATAGGGGAAGGTTGAGGCTCCCCACTAGAATAGTGTTACTGCAAGACAGAAGAGTGGTAAGAGCTAAGCAAAGGGAGTTAAGTGACTTGCCCAGTTTCACGCAGCTGGGCAGTGTCTGAGGCCAGATTTGAATCTTGCATCTCCAGTCTCTCTAGGCCTGGATCTCAATCCACAGAGCCACCTAGCTGCTCCCAACCACATGCTTTTTGCAGAAGGGTAAAGCAATTATGTAGAGATCAAAATAAGCCAGAAAAGAAAGCAGTTACATCCCTGTTCTTATCCTACAGAATAATAACAATTAAGTTGAGTTTTGCAAAAATGCTTTACATGTGTCATCTCATTTGAGCCTTATGATAATCCTACAAGGTAGGTGATATGATCTCCATGTTCAGATGAGGAAACCAGGGCTAATGGAGGTTAAATGACTGACTTGACTATGCCTATAGCAATAATTATGTGAAAAAGCCAGTAGGAGATAAGCTTCAGTGGATGTGCTGGGAGCTTACTGATCTGATCAGAAGAGATGCATTGCTTTGCCAGGGGAGTGATGAAAATGCTAGAAAAAAAAAGTTGCTCCTTGGAAGAGAGCTGAATTTTGATGCTTTTGGAACTTACTGCTCTCTGTTGAGAATGAAGAAGGTGTCTATCTCACATCCAATTAGGCAAGAAAGGAGACATACAGTGACTGGTTCCATAAATACATCCTGACTTGGGACTTGTTTTGCAATGTTCTAATTCCAGATGGAGTAGTTAGGTCTAAAGACGAGTGGCAATTTTATTCTCCCCACCTGCCTACTCTATAATAATTAGTTTTATGATTTTTCCATAAACCATTACTTTAATTACGTTAATTAAATTGTTCAACCACTTAAGTTGTTTGCATGCACTTTGAAAATAGGCTATCAATAAACAGAAGAGTTAAATTACCTTCTTGTAGAAAGTTGGGCAATTTTTACTACACTGGCCAAAGGATGGTTTTTTTGATCTGCTGGAATTAAAGACCTGTTTTTAGCAGGGGGTGGACCTATGGAGGAAAAGATTCACAAGATTCCAAGCTAGAAGAGACCTTAAAGATATTCTTATCTTTATCTCTGTGGTGTTAAATTCAAAACAGAAATGGATCCCAGACTATTGCATATTGACTTAGAAAACCACAAAACCACAGTTATCTAGCTTGTATTGTGCTTTTATTTTATTAACTATTTCCCAATTATATTTTAATTTGGTTTGAGTGGATGCATTAGGGATTCTGCAGCTGACGTCTGACACCTCTGCTCTAACTCACCAAAGGGCTCCTTATGGTTCTTATTATATTTCATGGACACTAGCGCCACACTCCATCTGGTTTTCCTTCTTTCACCATATGGCTGATCCACCTTCTTTTCCAATCACATTTTCTCAATGATGTTTTTTTTAATGCCATTTTGTGCATTCTTGCTGTGTAGTATTCATGTGTTTGCAAGGCTGGTTCTTTCTGCTCCAAAGGAGGGAAGGTTAGTTCACAGAGCTTTAACTAGGGGAAGGTGATTAGGACTTTGTCCCAGGGCAGTGAAATTTAGACTATTGATAACACTTATCTTCTTTCACTTAGGAAGAAACAACTGGCGTACCTTGCTACCTAGATAGCAAGAATGGTTAGTTAAAATAGAAAACTGTAGGATAATAGATTTAGAGGTGGAATATATACTTTAGAGCCAACTTCTGCCATTTTAGAGGTTAAATAACTGACCCCAAATTCATATAGATACAAGACGTCTGCCACAGGATTTTAACTCAGGAATTTTGGACTTCAAGGCCATCATGCCTTTCTGCTTTCTTTGTTGGTGGCCAATTGCCACACCTCAGGTGAGTTTCTTTCCAGGTCGTGCCACCTGCTCCCAGACTTTTTCAGAAGCATTTTTAAGGTGTCTTGGAGTCTCCATCTCCCCATGACAACAAAGCAGGGTATCTTGGTGTATTTGCCCCAAATTTAATTTGGGAGCTTAAGTAATGTAGTTGTAAAACTTTTTTCTCCTCTTAAGATTGTTAAACTTTAGTAGGATCATAAATGTTTTTTCATTAGAACTTGTATGCAAAAAAATAAAAATTCATCAAAAAAAGTTGATTTGAAGTCAGCTTGCAGCTTGTCCTGAGCACATGTAGCCCAGTGTCTAAATTGTTTCTGCCATTTTATTTTAAGTGTGAGTTACTAGGTCATTCCCCCTCCCTCAGTATAGAGGTACTTCAGTTGTGGCCACATGGTACTGATCACCCCCCAAGAAAGGGGATGATAGAGCTGAGGCAGGAGTAGACAATGAGGTCAGCATTCTTTGGGTTTGTCTTCTAGCTACTTCTATCAACGTACACAGAGAGAATTCTTTGTGAACAGAAAACTATGAATTTGAAAAAGTTCCCGTTTAAGCAGTAGTGGTTCCTGGCACCGCTTAGTTTTCCTCTCCACTTCGGTGAAATCCTGGTAAGGAGAAGATCCTGAAGGTGCTAAGACAGAAGAAACTAGGATTCATTCCTCTTAGTGGGAAGAGGGGAAAGGGGATGGATCAGAGACCTAAAGTCAGAAAGAAAAAGACGTTAACTAGTCCTAAACCTCTTTGTTCAGATGGTCATAGAAGACTCGGATAAACTGAGTCTTCATAAGGGTGGTAGTGACTTGCCACACAAGTAGTAAATGTTGGGGCAGTTAGGTGGCACAATGGATAGAGTCTGAGGGGGTCTAGAGTCAGGAAGACTCATCTACCTGAGTTCAAATCTGATCTCAGTCACATATGAGCTGTGGGACCTTGACCAAGTCATTGAATCCTATTTGCCTCAGTTTCCTTATCTGTAAAATGAGAAAGAAGTAAATGGCAAACCATTCTTGTATCTTTGCCAAGAAAATCCCAAATGGTGGTCAGTATTAAATAACAATGATAATGTCAGAAGTGTTTTTGGAACCCAGATCCTCTATATGAAAGGACCACTGGTTTTTTTCATGAAATTATATTATGATTATAATAATGCTATATATTCACATAACTGTGTATAAGTATATATTTACACATATATTTATGTATTTATGTTATTTAAATATATATATAAGTATATAAATGCTGTATATTTACATAAACTAACCGCCACCCACAAAGCATGTTTTAGGCTTTTTTGAATGCTTTGCCAGCCTTCCAACCAGAACGGAGGAAGACTGTATTATGCTGTTAGCTCGTGTTGCCCTCTTATGGCCAATGGTTTCCGCCATTAACAGTGAAGTTTAACGCTACAGGATGGAACAAAACAACCTAGACTACCTGAGGACTGAAAATAATGACCTTGCCTTATTGGCACTATGCCTTAGTCAAATGGAGCCATCGAAAAACCATTTCTTTAGCTCTTTTGTTTGCCTGTAAAACAGATAATTTCCTGCTTCTAGAGCTTCCAAAAAACAGTAATTTGGCTCCATCTGGTGCCAAGTAGAGGAACTGAAAGGATGACTTCCCCCCCCCCCCTATCTTGGCTAATATAATAGCACAATATATAACATATTATGATTCTATAACTCATTTCTAAAATGTTTTCAGATAAAAACCATTTTCTTTACAGTCATTCTGTGATGTACTAAAGGCAAATATTATCTACATTTTGCCAAGCAGTGTACCCTTACATTGTCACTTCACTAGTAAAGGGTAGAGAATTTGGACTATTTGATTCAGACACTGCAGTCATATTCAACTTTTCAAGGCCTCTTTTTGGGTTTTCTTGACAAAGATACTGCAGTGATTTGCCATCTTCTTCTTCAGCTCATTTTACAGAAAAGAAAACTGAAGCAAACAGAATTAAGTGACTTGCCCAGGGTCACACAGCTATTTAAGTGTCTGAGGACAAATTGGAACTCAGGTCTTCCTGACTCCAGGTCCAGTGCTCTTTATCTGCTGTACCACCTAGCTGCCTTTAGATGGTTCTTGTATTCTGCCTCTAAATTGAGTTATTATACTACATTGCTTTTGGTGACATACATAAATTGGAAAATCAGGCTGAATTCTTTTGAAAGCTAATGGAACTATTTTTTTTTAAACCCTTATCTTCTGCCTTGGAATCAATACTGTGTATTGGCTCCAAGGTAGAAGAATGGTAAGGGCTAGGCAATGAGGGTTAAGTGACTTGCCCAGGGTCACACAGCTGGGAAGTATCTGAGGCCAAATTTGAACCTAGGACCTCCCATCTCTAGACCTGACTCTCAATCCACTGAGCTACCCAGCTGCCCCCTAATGGAACTAATTTTGTAGTACATTAGGTCTTTATGTCAGATCATCTGAAGTATCTCACTATCCTCTTCAATTTGGACTCTAGGCAAGAGTCACCAAAACAGTGGTGAGCACTTTGGGCAGGGATATGCCTCCTTGTTTTATGCCCTGCTTGATAATCAGAGGATCATCAAATAAAGCTATCTTCTGCTACATCTTTTGAGCAATATGGAATGACTTCTGATATATATGTGAAAAAAAGTTTGTTGGAGAACCTTTAATACATCACTTCTGTCTTGTAATGTACTTGTCCCTTTAAGGTCTTTTTCATCAGCTTCTTTCCAAAAAGAGCAGGAAAAGGATTATATATGAAATAAAAGTTTAGATGAGTTTTGGACAGAAAATGAAATGTAGCTCAAGTCCCATTGTGAACAATGTAGGATGGTATCTTACTTGTATTTAAACACTCTGGTTTTTTTTAAAAGAAGCAGAGAAAGAACTTTTATTGATTAAAAACTGGAAAACTCTAAAGAATGAAGAAACGCTGTTTCAAAGCTACAAAATTTGTTGGAGTACCACCTTGGGAATTTTGGCCCCTTAGCTTATTTGCATAGAACTATTTTATGACTCAAAAGGTGTAAAGCTAAAATAAAACAAGATATCATATAATAATATGGAAACTGAGTCATGATTTTAGAAAATCTTCCAATTTCATAGGGGGAATTTGATTAATTTTTTTCCTTTTAGATGAAAGTGAGTTGATGAGATCCTGGAGGCTCTGATTTAAACCACTGAATGTTATAGGGCTATAGGAAGCATGGGGGATAGGAGACTCAGTCTCAGACTGACAAGGCAAGAAGCTGGGAGGAAACAGCAGATCTGAAAAATCATTTGTTGAAGCATTTTGCAGAGACCAACCGAAAGAGCAGTGACCTGATGAAGGCTTCAGCTATGTGGTTCTTGATTAGTTAAATGAAGACCAGACTTTCAGCTATTTTTTTTTCAGTACTGACCAAAGCTCTTTTCTCCTCTCCAAGGGAAAAGTCAGGTAGAGCTGCTGTTTTGTTATATAAGAACTGGCTAGGCTGATTTGCCTCTGCTAGAGAATTAACTGAGCTGTTTGCTATGAACTCTATTTTGACTGGATGATGAAAGTATTCTGGTGAGTGAATAACTAATTGGATTGTTCTATATAGTCCAGAGATAGCTAACCTTATGAGTTTTGCAATTCTCTGGATTAAAAAGAAATGCTCTGTCTACATATGTATACTCTGTATCAAGTTATTTGTTTTCTTATGAAGAAGGGTAGGGAAAGGAGGGGAAGAATATGAAACTCAACCTTAATTTAAAAAAAAAAGAATGTTAAAATTTTTGTTATAAACAAAAAGTAATTGAGAAAAATAAATGAAAAAGAACTGCTATCTCAACTGAGGCAATACTTTTTAAATTCCCTTTTTAAAGGTGATTAAAAGTTGAAGGAGTTTACAAACAAATACTACTGGTATTTGGGTTTTCTGTAGCTACTGTAGCACTTCTATGTTTTATTGTGAGGGCTTTTTTTTTTTAACCCTTATCCCCCACCTTGGAATCAATACTGTGATTGGTTCCAAGGCAGAAGAGTGGTAAGGGCTAGGCAATGGGGGTTAAGTGACTTACCCAGGGTCACTCAGCTGGGAAGTGTCTGATTTGAACCTAGAACCTCCCATCTCTAGGCCTGGCTCTTAATCCACTGAGCTACCCAGCTGTCCCTGTGAAGGGTTTTGCATAAGATTCTCCTCATTGATTATGAGGCTGTTGACTTGTTGCTGCACCTGTGTGAAGGGCATAGTGGTAAGAAAGATGAGGACTTTCTTGCTTAGAGAAAAGTTGAAGCTGGAAGGAAAAAGATGTCTTCCCCTATCAAGCTCTTGGACCATTTCTGTCCTTCACACATCTACAAAGTATCATTCTCTCCATCACTGAGAAGAGCCTTGCACAAACACAGATTGAACCTTAGGATACCACAGTAGCCCTGGATAGTTATCTGAGGCATTGAGTGATGATAAATAATGTTATAGAGTATTATTTGTGAGAGTCTATCTATTCCATTCTCACATTTTCTTTTTGTAACCCTTATCTTCTGTCTCAGAATCAATACTAAATATTGGCAGAAGAGTAGTAAGGGCTAAATAAATAGGATTAAATGACTTGTCTAGGTCATACAGCTAAGAAGTGTCGAAGGCTAGATTTGAACCTAGAACCTCACGTCTCCAGGTCTGACTATCCACATAGCCACCTACCTGCCCCTCTTATATCTTCTTTAAGGATAGCCTTAATTAGTCTCATAAAGATTTTGTAGAAATGAAAATAAAACAGTTATATGGGTCAATAATTGTTGAAATTCTTCTTGGTGCTCAGGTTTAGCATCTGTTTTTTCTTGAAGCAAATGTTTGTCATACATATAGTACTCTGTAGTCTATTAGCCTTTGACCATTGCTGTTCTCATTTTTTACTTCTGAATCATATATTCCAACATATCTTTAAAAAAAAACTCTTCCCTTCCATCTTAGAATCATTACTGTGTATTGGGTCCAAGGCAGAAGAGTAGTAAGGGCTAGACAATGGGTTTTAAGTGACTTGCCCAGGGTCACCCAGCTAAGATGTGCCTGAGGTTAGATATGAACCCAGAATCTCCTGTTTCTAGGTCTAGCTCCCAATGCACTGAGCCATCTAGCTGCCATCTCCAACATATCTTTTGCCATTGTCCCCTATGCCCACTGTCAGTCAAACAGAAAGTTAGGCATTGCTTTCATTTAGAGTCTTATGGAGTGTTTCCTAGAATTTCACCACTTCCTTATCTTCTACAACCGATGTTGGCACATATGTTATAATTATTTCCAGATTGATTTTTTCTTTTAAACAAATGCTGATATAAGGCACCACCTGAACATTTTTGTTTTCTGCAAAGAACAGAAAAGAGTGTGTCCACAGACAAAAGCAGCTTGAGATCATGCTGAGACCTCAGTGAAAAATGCTTCTCAGAAAAATACAGTGTGCCCAAAATTTTAGTGAGGCTTTAAGCTTAAGATTGTATAACAGAGGAGGCAGCTGGGTAGCTCAGTGGATTGATAGCCAGGTCTAGAGATGGGAGGTCCTGGGTTCAAATCTGACCTTAGACACTTCCCAGCTGTGTGACCCTGGGCAAGTCACTTGACCCCCATTGCCTAGCCTTTATCACTCTTCTGCCTTGGAGCCAATACACAGTATTGACTCCAAGACAGAAGGTAAGGGTAAAAAAAAAAAAGACTGTATAACAGAGAGGATCTGTTTGAAAGCACCTGAAAGGCACCAGAATAATGCTACAAGGCATTGGTGTATATCAGTTCATTTATAAGTTATTTGGGTGGTGGGATGGGGGGATGTTGAAGGACAAGGTAAGAAACTATGAAACTGTTTGGGAACTAAGGAGAAAATGTATATTGTATGTATTATACCTGCGTGAATTGTGGGTTTGGGTTTCTTTATTGGTTTTTTTTTTCAGCAGTGATAGAGATATGTCACTATTCAAATAGAGACCCTCAGATGAATCCCTGGGAAGCTATAGAAGAGAAACAGAAAGACAGCGGGAAGAAAACGTGGAGACTTTCCCCTCTGCTTTAAAAAAGCAGAGTTGGAGCATTTTAAAAGGCAGCAGCTTCACATAAAGGCAAAATAAAGTCAGCTTTGGGGAGCTCTTTGGAGAAAACCGGGCTCCTCTTTTGGGGTGAAGGGCTGCTGAATTTATTGCCTGTTAGCACCATCTACTGTCCGAGAAAAGGGAAACCTCTTCAGGTTTATTTGTGTTGTCCTTTTTTATTGTCCCAAGATGGAGGGAGAAATAACTGGTTTTCGGAATTTTTTTATTATTTCCCAATTTCATGTAATAACAATTTTCAACATACACTTTCCAAACTTATAAGATCCAAATTGTCTACCTCCTCTCTTAGCTCCCCTTCTCAGAGAGGGTAAATGATTATGTGTTATATGAAATATGCTTCCATTTTGGTCATTGTTGTAAGAGAATGATCATATAAAAATGAAAACCCCAAAATAAAACCATAAATAAACTAAAGTGAAAAACAGTCTTCTTGGATCTGCATCTGCCTCCAACAGTTCTTTCTCTGGAGGTGGGCAGCATTCTTTGTCCCAAGCCCTTCAGAATTGTCCCAGATCATTGTTTTGCTGAGAGTAGCCGAGTCTTTCACAGTTGATCTTCATATGGCTGTTACTGTACAATGGTCAGAAAGGGAGAAATAGCTAGAGCAAGGTTGCTTGACCGACTATCACTTAAAAGAGTGAGAACGTCTTGGGGAAACCCTTCAGACCTCACAGAGAGCAGACTCGATTAGCTTGACAAATTCCAGATTTAAGGGATCTGCTGCGTGACTGAAGGGGTGTAATGTAACTGCTGTATTAGAAAAGCTTATCACTGCTATTATAGCCCAGAGAAGGTTTAGAGTAGGACCAGCTGGCACACTTATTCATATGCTTTTTATTGCTAATCTTTTGGGAGAGGGGTTGAAGGATACATGGGTAAGAAAGCTTGGGGAGAAGAGAGATCTTTCTTCTTGGTTTGAGATGTTGAAGAAGTGTCCCCCATGGACCCCTGTGTGCATTGATGGGAGAGTGTGTCCCAGGGTTATGAGTGGATCGACATGTTTTCACCTGATTTTGTCTTCTATTGAAAAATAGGCTATTTTGATTATTCCTATTTTTGCCTTTTTGTTTAGTCAGTCAACAAGCATCAAGCACTATGCTATATACCACAAATACAAAAAAAAAGGCAAAAATACTGTTCCTATCCCTAAGGAGCTCATAGTCTAATGGAGGAGACAAGAGGCAAATAACTATGTATATGCATACCTCCATTTCCTTGTACTTTGCAGATAGTTCATTTTTTACAAATTGAAGGTTTGTAGCAACCTACTTCAAGTACGTCAATGGACACCATTTTCCCCCTAGTGTGCGCTCTCACTGTGTCTCTGTGTCACATTTGGATAATTTTAGCAATATTTCAAACTTTTTCATTATTATTATTATAACTGTTGTAGTATGTTTATATCTCTGATGAATGATCTTTGTTATTATCATTGTAATCGTATTAGGGCATCATGAACTGCACCCATAAATGAACTTAATTGATAAATATCATGTGTGTTCAGACTTTCCATCAACTAGCAGTTGTGCTTCTCTCTCCCTCTCCTTGGGCCTCCCTGTTCCCCAAGATACAATATTGAAATTAGTGAAAGCAATATTGAAATCAAGCTGATTAATAACCCTATAATGGTCTCTAAATGTTCAAGTGGAAAGAAGAGTCAATCCATGCAGCAAACTCCACTGTGGTCTTATTTGAATACATTGCCATCCCAGCCTTCAGTCACCACTTCCCTGAGGAGTCAGCAGCTGTCAACATTGAGGCAGGTTCCTCCACCAGCAAAAAAGATTATATCTCACTGATGGCTCTGATGATGGTTATCATTTTTTGCATGACGGTAATTTTAATACAGTAATTAATAACTTAAATTAATTAATAAAAGATGTATTTTAGAGGATGCTATTACATATTCAATAGACAACAGTATCGTATAAACATAACTTTTATACGCATTGGGAAAACAAATAATTTGCATGAGTCACTTATTGCAATATTTGTTTAATTGCAGTGGCCTGGAATCAAAACTGTAATATCTCTAAGGTATGCTCGTACATAAAAGATATATAGAGAATATGGGGCAGCTTGGTGACTTAGTGGGTTAAGTGCCAGGTCTTAGAGATGGGAGGTTCTGGGTTCAAATCTGGTCTTAGACACTTCTTAGTTGTGTAACCCTGGGCAAGTCACTTAAATTTATCCGTAATTCTGTTTCCTGATCAAGAGATCTGGATTCAACTGCCCTTAAGGTGCCCTACAGCTCTAAATCGATGACCCCACAATCCTATGGTTTATTTACTGGTATTCCTAGTAAGACTCTCTTGAGGGGTAGCTAGGTGACTCAGTGGATTGAGAGATCCAGGTCTACAGATGGGAAGTCCTGGGTTCAAATCTGACCTCAGACACTTCCTAGCTATGTAAATCTGGGGACTTGACCCCCGTTGCCCAACCCTTACCACTCTTCTTCCTTGGAGTCAGTATTTGGTATTGATTCTAAGACAGAGATAAGGGTTGTGTGTGTGTGTGTGTTTTAAGCCTTATTTCCGTCTTGGAATCAAAACTGTGTATTGGCTCCAAGGCAGAAGAGTGGTAAGGGCTAGGCAATGGGGGTTAAGTGACTTGCCCAGGGTCACACAGCTGGGAAGTATCTGAGGCCAAATTTGAACCTAGGACCTCCTGTCTCCAGGCCTGGCTCTCAATCCACTGAGCTACCCAGCTGCCCCCATGTGTATTTTGTAATGATATATACAGGCTAGATGGAATTTAATTGAGAAAACACCTGCAGCTAGAGGGTCCAGGGAAAGCCTCCTATAGGGGGCAGGGTTTGACCTGATTTTTGAAGGAAACCAAGAGAAGTAAGGAGAGAGAGGTTTCTGGGCATGGGAGACAGCCAGTAAATAGTCAGCAAAGGAGTCAAGAGATGGAGATTTCAACAGGGAATAATAAGGAGGCCAATGTAACTGGGCTACAGCATATGAGAAGGAGAATAAAGCATAATAAAACTGGAAATGGAATAAGGGGCAAGTTATAAAGGATTTTAAATGCCCCAAAGAGCATGCAATATTGGATCTTAGATGTAATAGACAGTCAGTTACTTGAGTTTATTGAGTAGGAGAGTGATACAGTCAGACCTCGTATTTTGACAACAGAATAAAAGGTATATTGGAATGAGGAGAGATTTAAGGCAAAAACAAAGCAAAACAAAACAAAAAAACCTCAATCAGAAGATTATTGCAATAGTCCAGGCAGGTCATGAAAAGGTTCTGCACCAGTGTGGTGACTCTGTGAATGGAGGGAAGGAGAGTTATGTGTGAGATGTTGAGAAGATGAAAATAATGTGGCTTGGCAACAGGTTGGATGTGTGAAGTGAGTTCAAGTGTAGACTCGAAGATGACACTGCAGTTGTGAGCCTGGGGAACTGAGAAAAGTGGTAGTGCCCTCAACACTAATAGGAAAGTTGGGGAAAGAAAGGGGTTTAGGAGGACATTATGAGGTTTTTAAAACAAATTCAAAGGTAGTTTATTTCCCCAGTTACATGTAATAATATTTTCAACATATGCTTTCCAAAATTATAAGATCCAAACTGTCTTCTTCCCTCTCCCCGCCTGGAGATGATAAACAATCTGATTTGGGCCATCCATGTATTATCATGAAAAACACACTTCCATATTGGTCATTGTTACAAGAGCAGACTCATACAAGTCCAAAACCCCCAAATAAAACTGTAAGTACACGAGGGTGAAAGATAATATGCTTTGATTCAAATCCATCCGACTCCCAGTTTTTTCTCTGGAGGTGGATAGCATTCCCCATCATAAGTCTTTCAAACTTGTCTCACATCATTGCATTGCTGAAAGTAGCCAAGTTTTCACAGTTGATCATGAACAATATTGCTGTTATTGTGTACAATGTTCTCCCGGTTCTGCTTATTGAGGTATATTTTGACATGTTGACTTTGAGATATCTAAGAGACATCCAATATGAGGTAGATGGTAATATTAGAATGGAGCCTTAAGGAGAAAAGATAAGACTGGAAATATAGATCTGGGAATCATCTGCTTAGAAATGATCATTTAACCCATTGGAGCTAACGAAATCAAGTTTGGAAATAGTATAGATGGAGAAGAGAAGAGGATTCAGGATAGAACTTTGGAGGACACCACAGTTAATGGCATGACAGGGATAAAGACACAATAAAAGAAAATGAAAAGGAATGGATAGAAAGATCTCTTCTCTGGTACTTGGGATAGGACTGTCTGCCCTTGACAAACAGTGTATCTGTCAAGGAGAAGACACTGCTGGCTTGCTCTGGGGAGATTTATCACTGTTTTGTCCAGCTATAGTCCCCATCCTGTGCTACTAGTTCCCCTTCTGTTTTGTGGGCTGATTTGGTCCCCACTCAGATGTTTCCCTTCCCCTGCCAAGTGGCCTGGTCTGGGAAGGTTCCCTTGCCCCAGGCACTCCACCTGCACTTGGGAATGAGCAGGTTATTTCATTGTAGTTTCAGTTCCCCCCCTCTGCTCTCTTGTAGCACCAAGGTTCTGATGCAAAGTAAGAACTGCTAGGTTTCCTGCTCTTTCTACCTGTGTGGAATGGCTCAGGCTGTGTTTGGTCTGTTCTGCAGCTTTGTTGCCCCTGGCAGAGTCATGGACTGCTCTAAGATCTGCCACTTTTGTGGATGCTGGGCTGCCTAGGCTGCCTGGTCCTCTTACTCCCTGAAGTGTGTTCCTCCAGCTTTCCTTTGTTTTGAGGAGATTTCTTTTCTTCTTTTGCATTTACGGGATTGGGAGAGTGGAGCATCCTTTATGCTGCCATCTTAGCTCTCAGCCAAAGTGGGGCCATATGGTATCTGAATAATGTGAGATGAGAAGGGCAAAAGAAGGAGCCCTAAGCAAATGGTCTCAGTTTTTTTTTTATTTTTTGTGGTCTTTGGCTAAGAGGATAGGAGAAAAGGTTGCCATGGAACCTTTTCAGAAGAGAAGAGAAATGAGGTTTGAAACAGTTGCTAAAGGGATGGGATAGTGAATTGATTAGGGTGGAATCTAATGCTTGCCTCAGTGAGAACCAAGTTGATTAGATGACAGAAATTTATAATGGACCCAATTATTATTATTTCATGATTTTTCCCAGCTCTATTCAGAAGCTCAATTCATGAATAGAGTGAAGGAAGCAGACACTTGCAGTAGTCTAGGGTTGAGGTTTAACAAGATAAAACTTGGCAATAGGACAAGAAGAAAAGGATTGGAGCTAGTTCACCAACGGGTCAAGATAGGAAAAGTTCCCAACTGTAGATAACAAAAGGGTGATGACCTGGAAAAGATCAGATAAAGGAATTTCAGAGTTCATTAACACAGAAGAATAGTTGTGAGTGATAACAAGGTCAAGACTGTAATTGTGTGATTGTATAATTAAGGTAGAATGGAGGATTAGATCATAAAAATTGGGTCTCTCTAGTAAATGTTTCATGACAATCTTGGTTTATTCATCTATTTGACTTTTTATATTCTTAAAAACAAAACCCAACCCTTAACTTCTCTCTTAGTATCAGTTCTAAGACAGAAGAGCAGCAAGGGCTGGGCAATTGAGGTTAAGTGATTTGCCCAGAATCTCACAGCTAAGAAGTATCTGAGGCCAAATTTTAACTCAGGTCCTCCTGACTTCAGACCTGGTGCTCTATCCACTGTGCTACCTAACTGTTCTCTTTGTGACAATGAAATTATGTCTCTGATAATAAAATTATTATATTTTTATGAGTTTTATTAAGGATCATTAGAAATTGAGGAATAAAGAAGATACAAAATAAAAACCATGTGCCCATGGCTGATTAGCCCATTTAAAATCCCCACACTTAGCTTACCACTATACTTGCTACATCATTGCAAAGGAAGAGAGCTTGGGAGGCATTACTGCCAGTTAAATACCAATAACATGATCTTGCCAACATGGAGACTCAGGAGAAATTATAGGCAATTCTGGGAAATACCAAGGACTTCTGGGGATTGAAGTTTGGGTTCAAAATCTCCATTTTTACATCCCCCCCCGAGAACCGAGGAAGACTAATCTCTCTGATGGGTCTTGTAAACATACCAACCTTAAAATTACAATAATTTGGGGATAAGAGGAAAAAAGAACAAAACCAATAATTGCTAGGAGCATTGACAAAAAGCCAGTTAGGGGGCAGTCCCCTTTGGCATGAGAGTATACATATAAAACAAAAGCATTCAAACCCCACATAGTTCAGATCACCACATCCCAAAGTTCACTCTGGATCTTCTGGTGCAGGGTGTTCTCTGTGGAGGCATCTTAATGGTGTCTTCTCCAAACAGTTCACTTTCTGGATTTGGAGAGGTAGCATGTTTCTTAACCTAAAATTACTCTCAAAAGGAATTTAAACTTTGCAATTTAAAATAATAACAATTATACATTCCCCCCTGAAGAGGGTGATTGAAAAACATAGGGATCACTTAGGGATGCATGGCTGAGTTATGAGGTACATGAATCAATTGGCAAGAAAAATAAAAAGCAGCAAAAAATCCAAATAAAAAAAGAGAATTTCTGGATGAAATATAGACTATCAAAATCTTATGAGTAAAAATTCTAAGTAAAGGAAGAATAAATCTATAACAGGTCCTTGAATCAGGGCCCAAATAAAATGATATAAGCAATTAAGCATTTACCGAGTCAGCAGCCAGGACTACAGAAAATTGCTACATTATGAAAGACAGAATAAGGACTAGATTTTAGGAGCTAGGTAGGAGCCAAATTTGAGATACTTGGTAGAATGTGGGAAAAGGAAGACCTGCCTTTAACACATGCTAAATAGCTGCATGCAACCTCAAACCCCCAAAATATTCAAGTCCTCTAGTGATGGCTCAAAATTTTCATCAACCCCATTGGGATTGGTTGGTCTCTTTGACCTTGTGCTCAATAGGCACCATACAGTTTGGCTTTGTGCTTCTTTGGCACTATGCAATGGCTCTTTTTGTATTCTCTTGTCCTGGAATCAGACAGAATCATTAAGCAAAGTCCCATAATTTTTTAAAACAATTAATGGCATCATTTTTTATAGTCTAAAGCTTTTGGGGTATGCATTGACATTATAGCAAATGTATTTTAAACTTATATTACTGCAAAATAAAAAAAAAGTTAAAGAAAATCTTAATACTGGTAACATGTGCTTCACATATAAAAAGAGGAAAAAAAACTGATAGTATGTTGCACATGCAAGAAAAATATAATAATAAAAGAGTTTAAAAAATAAAAAATATATATAGCTTATAATCATTGACACAGTGTGTCAGCCAAGGAAATGTAGAATACAAAGGTTTCTCACCAAAAATGAGATCCATTTCCTCTTCATACCTGACCATGATCCACTGTGAGTACAAGGAAATGATTTTCACAAAGTAACATTTTTTTATAAAGAACAGTAGTACAACAGGTAATGCACATTCAAAAAGTATCAATATCCTCAACATTAAAATAGCCCATTTAATGACAATAGCAAACAAACCCACTATCATATTTAACATGCGTCTGCTGTATGACATATAAAGAAATGGATACTTGTCACAAGTTTTTCAGGTGTAGCAATGTTTCAACCTTGGCAAACATATTTTAAACAAAGTAAAACTTATTTGGATCTAGAATATCACCAAGAAATCTAGATTGTTCTGGCAGAAGTAAAGTGAACTGAAGAGTTATAAATGAGAGATGCTCCCTTTTTTTGGAGCCATCCAGGGGTACCATGCCCTGGGATTAATTTCCCAGCTCCTTTGGTATGAGACTGTGATGTCCCATCCATTCACATCCATTCACATTTTTATAAATGTGGGAGGTGGGGATTATAATAGTATTTCACTTCAACTACTAAAATGGACCTTACCTCCTCTTAGAAGCAGGCAAAGTGATCAGAGTTGTTGAAAAAAATCTAAAAATCATGTCTAAAGACCCCTTAAAATCAATTTGAGATATTTAGCTCATTACATTTTTCAAAGGTTGTTATACAATTGTAGCAAGTTTTGATGAAGTCCATCCTTCCTCTATGTGACAATTTACAAAGTCAAAATAGAAAAAAAAGCTATTTTTATATATGGGCTTGTTTAATAATATTTGTTCAGTATAGTTATAGGGGAAAAGCAACAGAATACAATAGTAGTTAAAACCCAGTACATTAAAATGATTTGGTGTAACAGAATAGTATTGAATATATTAATATTTGAACTTAAAAACCAACAAAATTAAATCTTAAACAAAACAATCAGGAAAATGAAATAAAATACAGAGATTTTTATAAAACATTGGAGTCTGAAAAGCCTAAAAATATAACCTTCAGTCTCTTTAAAGTTCATTTGTTTTGTTTTTTAATCCATTGAGATCCCTTTTGTCAGTACTGTGGAATATCCCACAGCAAGGGTGAACATGGGTTTTAGGAATCTCAAATTGGGCAGGCCCAAATGGCAAAGAGTTTCAGGGAGATGAATTTCTCCCCTGAATCTCAGGTAAGATAAGTAAGATAAGTGCACTCAAAAAAACATCGTTTTAAATAGGCAATGCACTGCTCTCTCATAGAATATGCCATGCTTGTAATCAACTTCCTGTTTGGAAATGCCTCTTCCTTCTCCTCATTCCCCTCCCCCCCCAGGTCCTCAGCCATTGGAGGCTAATTGTAGGGAAAGAACACTCCAGTTTTTACCAGTTGATTTGTGATTCTGAAGACAGTGGCAGCTACCAGCAGCCTGGGTCCTGGGACTGGGGCCTGGAGTTGGATGAGCGATCTGAGTTGGAGGACAGAGATCAGGAGTAGAGTGGCTGGGGCCTGAGGCTGGAGCTGGGGCTGGGGCTGGGGCTGGGGCCGGGGCCAGGGTTGGGTGAGCGATCTGGGTCAAGGGGATGACTGGAAGCAGGAGCAGGCAGCAGGGTGGGTGGGGTGGGCAAAAAGTCTTGGTAGGAGAAATGTGGCTTAAAAAAATTATCTAGGCTATCTTAAAAAAATTGAGAAGTTCTTGTCCAACTTGTGGTTGCCATAACTGTGAAATTTAAATTATGCCTCTAATAATAAAAATATTATATTTTGTGAGGTTTATTAAGGATCATTAGAAATCAAGGAATAAAGAAGATACAAAATAAAAAATATGTGCCCATGGCTGATTAGTCCATTTTAAATCCCTGCACTTAGCTTACTACTATACGTGCTACATCATTGCAAAGGAAGAGAGTGTGGGAGATGTTACTGCCAGTTAAATACCAATAGCATGATCTTACCAACATGGAGACTCATATACACATATATAATAATACATATACATAAACACACACATATAAGCATACACACAAAGGTATATATAAATATATACACATATATATAAAAAGAGAGTAGAAGGACTCAGAAGGAAGTAGGGGCACAGACAAGCAGGGTAATTTAATATGCATTTTTAAAAACACCAAACTATACACAAGAGAAAATTTGTGGTTTCATATAGTCTTCTTTTTATTTTGAAATTTTCAAATTTGTGAAGTTCATACTAAAAAAATAGAACATTGAAAAAAGATGGTCTATGTCTGAGACATCTATTTCCTCTCTACATACTACCTCCTTCAGATACGGCTTCTACCCCTAGAGTAGAGAATATAAAAAGATAATCTAATTAAGCAACTTTGGTTTATATTCAATGTTTTTATGCCTCTGTATGTAATTCTATTAGATGATCAGTATTTTTGTGATAAAGTATAAGGAATAATCCTAATTACTAATTTATTAAATAATTATATATGAGAATCAGTAATCAATACTCATATTCTGAATAAAATAACAAGATAAAATCTCTTGAAGTGCAAAAATACCTTTGCCAAGGAAAATTGGCACACATCTTTAGCCCCTTGGTATATATGGAGACTTCTCAAGACAGTGATATCTCTTTTGGGACTAAAACTGCGAAATGACCTTGGCATTTGACTCTGCTGGCACATAGAGACTACCTGATTCCCCCCTTCATAAGAAGATAAGGAAACAACCTGACCTTCTAGAAGAAAGAACCCTTCTAAAAGGGGAAACTTTGGTTTTCCACTTCTAAAGAAACATTCAGGGGGCACCTGGGTAGCTCAGTGGATTGAGAGCCAGGCCTAGTTCAAATTTGGCCTCAGACCCTTTCCAGCTGTGTGACCCTGGGGTAAGTTACTTAATCCCCATTACCTAGCCCTTACCACTCTTCTGCCTTGGAACCAATACACAGTATTGATTCCAAGATGGAAAATAAGGGTTTAAAAAAAATAAGGGTTTAAAAAAAAAAGAAACAATCAGTGGGCTACCTCCCTTTTGGGAGGAAGTTTATGAGATCTGACTCTTTAGCATAAGGTATATAAGCAAATTGGCAAATAGGGACAGTCTTAGGGCAGCCCTGGGCACTTCTTTGACTGTGACTCTGTGATTAATTAATTTCACAATAAAGGTCAATTTTTGGCTCAGAAGATCGTTTTCCCAGTATTTTACTTAATAAGAACTACTGTGAATTTTTAAATCTCCATCTTGCTTGGTCTAGCACCCAAAATTGTGCACACCCACACTACACAGGCATGTGCTAGTCAATGACAAATCAGAAATAACTAACTGCCCACCTGGGCTGTCCTAAGCCAAGCTTGAGCCACCATTGGCACTTGTGAGGCACAGGAAGTGAGGTAGGGAACAGCCTCTGGAATTTGCTCACTTCCTGTGGACAGAGCTAGGCGGCAGTTCATGCTAGGAACTTGAGCAGGGAGGAGGCCCACAGACAGCTTTCCTTCAGATTGGTCATGTGAGTCAAAGACTGATTCTCTTCTTTACCTTAAGGTTGAGTTAACTTTTCCCCTTTCCTCCTCTCTCCTTCTCTCCCTCTCCTTTTCTTACTCCCGTTGTGATTAAACCACCATAAACTCTGTTCTGACTTGAGTGTTTCATTTTAGGAATTTCATAAGTAAATTCCTTGGTGACCATAAATTAATATTATAACAATCTTTAAAGGTGATTTTCACCATAACAGTTTTGGCAGACCTCGAAGGTTTATCGAGTTCCCTCAATAAATTTCCTGAATTTTCTTGCCTTTTCACCCTACTTCCTCCTCACTCAGTCAGTCCTTTTACTTAAAGACTTAAAGATACCTTTTACTTAAAGGCTTAAAGACACACTGCCAGAACAGGTGAGTATAAAACACTTTTTCTCTCTTCCCTTTTCTCCTTAATTTAAATTGGGGCCAGCAGTTTTTCTCTTTTCCTCTCCCCCCCCCCCCCCCCCCGCCTTTTAATTTTAAGGGAACAGCTGGGCAGCTCAGTGGATTGAGAGCCAGGCCAGCCTTAGAGATGGAAGATCCTAGGTTCAGATCTGACCTCAGATACTTCCCAGCTGTGTGACTCTGATAGCTAGATAGGTAGCTAAATCTAATCAACTGATTAGCAGTGAGGAAACTCTGGAGAACAGAGCCCTTGCCTCACAACAAAAACAGCTGAGTACAGCTAGGGAGCCAACTTAAAGCCCTGTTTCCTAGCCTTTCCAGTCTTAAAAAAATTTAAGTGGGCTTTGCTCAAGGAAGATAGCACATGATCCTAGCAGTTTTAGCCTGAGGGATAATGAAAGATTGCTGGGGACCCTCCCATATACACACTTTTAAAAAGAAGGAGTTTTAGCTCTACCCTTTGTTTACAGCCTATTCACTCGTAATCAGCCCCTTCTCATACAACCTCTGCCTCCAGGCATATGGTTTTGTCTGACTTACTCTTGACCCCTCCCAGACCTTTAAAATAAGCCTAGCCTAAGAGAAAAGACAGGAGAATTTACAACAGAATAGGCCCTTGGCAGCAGGCAGTGAAGAGAACCACCTACTGACAAAAAGGAAAAGTTACAGGCAACTTAGTAATTGGCTTAAAAAAAAATGTGGCTCCAGCCCATATATGCTTTACTTAGGAATTGGCTTATAAGTTCAATAACCAAGTACATGGGATTCCTAATAGGTGTTCCTATAGGATGGCTCTTTTCAGAGACTATTAGTCTCTACATGACCTTTGCATTCCTCTTCCTTGGGATTGTAATTGTTAGAGTTGTAATAATATACCTAATTTCCTCTAAGAGAGAACAAGCGCTTGTTCCTTTAAATTAAGGACCAAAATACTTCTATTACCCAACAAATTATGGAACAAAATACTTTTATTAATTAAGGACCAAAATACTTCTATTACCCAACAAATTATGGAACAAAATACTTTTATTAATCAACAAATTATGGAACAGAATACTTTTATTAATCAACGATTTGTGAAACAAGATGAACTTATGGAAGAAAGATGGGGAGAGATCAAAGCCTTCCAGCAAAATATTAAAGGAGAGTTAAGGGTATCTCGCAATAGGAGTGATTTATTTCTCCCTTCACCATCATTATCAGATTCCCTGACCCACCCTGCCCAAAACAATTTGGCTCCTAGTTCTCAAATAGTGGCCTCCTTGGACCAACCCAGCTCCTCTGCCTCCTGACCACCCAGCCCCTCCCCCTGCCCATGCCTCCTCCCCTGTTCCTGCCCATCCTGCCTTGGCCCCTCCCTCTGCCCATGCCTCCTACCCTGTCCCTTCAGCTCTGCCCCCCCCCTGTTCCTGCCCATCCCACCTCAGCCCCTCCCCCTGCCCATGCCTCCCACCCTGTCCCTTCAGCCCTGCCCCTTGCTTTTGCCCATTCCACCCCGGCCCTTCCCCCCCCACCCATGCTCATGCTCCCATCCCCAACCCCTATGCTCCGACACCCAATAATCCTAACCCTTTCCCTCCTCTTACCTACCCCATTGAAAACGGAGCAAGAAGCCTAGAAACAGTAACACCAGATAATTTGGGCAGAAGTTTATTTCCATTGAGGGAAGTACCCACCTTTAATAAAGAGAGGAACTGACACTATACACCTTTTAAACCTGCCAATTTAGAAAAATTCAAGCACGATGTTCCATCATTTGAGGCAGAACCAATATTGGTTATAGAAAAATTAGAGGATATATTCAGGAACTTTGACCCTTCTTGGTTGGATGTAGAAAATTTGTTAGATACATTTCTGACAAAGAGAGAGAAAAATAATGTCATCTCTCTAGCTAATCAGAAAAGAGGTAAAGGAGCACACCATTGGCCAATTATAGATCCACACTGGAACCCCAATGTTGCACAAGATCACACAAAACTAGCCCTGGCCAGAGCAGCATTATTAAGAGCCAGGAGAGATTGCTCTGATAGACCTGAAACATGGGAAAAATTTGAACAGTCCCAACAGGAAATTGATGAGACCTCCTCCCACTTTATGGACAGACTTATTGATGTAGGAAATACATATATGGACCTTGATTTGACCAGAGAAAGGGGCATTAAATATATACGCAGGCAATTCATTAGGAATTGTTGTTCAGTAGTAAAAGACTACTTTGAAACTAGCTGTCCCAATTGGGAGTCTATGGACCTTGAAGAACTGAGGAAAGTAGCAACCTATGTCTATAAGGGTCATACAAAAAAACCTGAGACACACAATACATCAGTGGCAGACTTAAAAAAAGAAATTGAAAGAATGATACAGGAACAATTGAAAAATAAGGGAGAGACCATGGCCCCTTTGCAGGAATCCACAGATAAATCATTAACATACCCCTTAATATGTTCTTTCTGTGGGAAGAGACACCATGCAATGATAGTCTGTAGGAGCTGGCTATGGAAAAATGGAAATAATAACAACTTTAGGAATAATAACTATAGGAACCACAATGCCAATCAAAATAATGACAGTGCTCCAAATGTGGAAAATGATAATACCCAACACAATGCCCAACAACAATATATAAGAAATGGAACTTGACCATGCTACACTCAGGGTGAACACCCCCAACAGCGTGGAGGGTCCCAAAAAACTGCCCAAGCATCTTTATGAAGATGTGAAGGTGGGGTGAGGGCCTTGGAATCAAAGAATGACACCTTTGATTTTCCAGACCCTGATATTTTAATGCCAATAATCCCTATACATCCCCCTCCCCAAATAGTAAGGAACCTCATGTCACTTTAAAGGTAGGAAATTCATACTATGACTGTCTTTTGGACACTGGAGCATCTAGGTAAGTTTTAGTAACCAAACCAGATGGAAAGTGTGATTCTATTGGCTCCCTAAATGTAGTAGGTGTATCAGGAAAACCGTTAAAGGTCCTAAAACTTTCTCCTCTCATGGTATGTGTGGGACCCCTAACTGTTGAACATTCTTTTCTTCTAATGCCTGGATCCCCCACAAACTTGCTGGGGAGAGATCTACTATGCAAATTACAAGCCACAATAATGTGTGCCCCAGATGGCTTTATCTCCTTAGAAGTGCCGGAGGAATCCTTAAATGTACTCCCTGTACTTCTCTCAGAGAACCAGGAGGCAAAGGAGCCTCTCACCTTTGAAATACCTACAGATATACTGGAGTCTCTTTGGGCCACATCTTCTACTGATGTAGGCTTACTTAAATCAGCTGTTTCTGTTCAAATAAAAACTAAATCCAGCCCATCTCCTTGCATTCCTCAGTATCTTCTCTCCAAGGAGGCAACAGAGGGCATTACCCCAATAATAAACTCATTAATTGACCAAGGAATAAATTTCCCTTGTAAATCTGAATACAACACGCCATCCTGCCCATTAAAAAACTGAAAAGGGGGCTCAATGGCAAAAACCTCCATAGATTCGTACAGGATTTGAGGGCTGTGAACAATCACGTTATAAAGAGACACTCCGTAGTTTCCAATATCAATACTATTATTTTTCTATTCCTAGCACAGCTACATACTTTACAGTTGTAGGCTTGTGCTCAGCCTTCTTTTCCATACCCATACATGAGAACTCGAGGCATATCATAGCTTTCACCTGGCTGGGCCATAAATACTCCTGGAGTTGTTTGCCACAAGGTTTCATAGACAGCGCGAGCTTATTTGCACAAATTTTGAGGCAAGATACAGATAATATAAAATTTAAAAACAGCAAATTAATAAAATATGTAGATGATCTACTCTTGGCTTCCACAGATGCAGAAGCATGTCAGGAAGATAGTAAACACCTTCTTTTAGAGTTGCACAAAAGAGGACATAAGATCTCAAAGGATAAAGTTCAGTGGTGTCTCCCCAAAGTAGAATACTTGGGGTTCATTCTGACAGCTGGTGCCCGTTCTATTTCTCCCAAGTGAATTGAGAATATTCAAAAATTGAGTGCTCCTACCACTAAAAAACAGTTAAGAGCAATTCTGGGAGCAATAGGGTTTTGCAGACAATGGATTCCTTGCTATGGGGAAATTACTAAACCCCTTATAGCACTAACAAGGGATTTGGTCCTTGAGCCCCTAAAATTAGAGCCTGAAAACCTGTCAGCTCTATCAGAGCTAAGAAAGGCTATCCTGTCTGCCTCTGCTCTAGGCATCCCAGATTACAACAAGCCATTTACTTTGTATGTACTTGAGCGAAGAGGAGTAGCTTCAGGTGTTTTAACTCAGACTTTGGGGCCTTCTAAGCGCCCAGTTGCTTATTATTCATCCCAGCTGGACCCAATAGCTTCAGGAGCACCACCATGTCTTAGAAGTGTGGCTGCTACTGCTTTACTAGTGACAAAAACTGTTGATCTAGTATTAGGATGCCCATTAACAATATGTGTCCACATGAGGTAGAAGCATTATTGCTAAGACAGAGAACACAGGCATTTTCTGATCAGCAAATTACAAGGTATGAAATAACCTTGCTAAACAATGAAAATATTACTCTAAAACACTATACAACCCTTAATCCTGCCACCTTGCTTCCAGATTTACCAACTTCAGGAAAACCATTACATAGTTGTGAAACACTAGTGTCCATGGCAGAAAAGCTTCGGGATGATCTCTTGGACACTCCCTTAAAAAACTCAAACCTGATCTTATTTACTGATGGTTCTTCTTTTATGAGAGATGGCATACACTACAGTGGAGTTGCTGTAGTCACAGAATTTGCCACTGAGTGGTCAGCTTCGCTGCCCTCTAACATTAGCACTCAAGGGGCAGAACTCATAGCTCTGAAACATGGCTGTATAATTGCCAACAGTAAAAGGGCAACAATGTATACGGATTCTAGATATGCTTTTGGCATTTGTCACTCAGTTGGGATGTTATGGCTCCAGAGAGGATTTTTACCCTCAGCTGGAAAATCTATAGCTAATGCGTAAATTATTAATGAAATCCTCTCTGCTCTTCAGCTGCCTGAAGCCCTAGCTGTAGTTCATTGCTCTGCCCATACAGGTGGCACTGATCCTGTCTCTAAGGGAAATGACCAAGCAGATGCTGCTGCAAAGCTAGCAATCATAGAAGGGCCTGAATTACTTTTAACATTAACAACCACTGATGACTTAAATTTATCACTTTCCTATAATGAAAAGGAAGTGGAAAAATGGAAACAAAAATTCAAAGCAAAACAGATCAATGGAGTTTGGGTGTCACCTGAAGGAAAACCCCTGCTCCCTAGAAGTTTATATCACCAAATTTGCCAATCTATTCATAAAAATGGTCACTTTGGCACCCAGGGCATCGTGGACTCTGTTAAGAGAGTATGGATAGCCCCTGGTATAACTACCATAGCATCTAAAGTGTGTTCAGCCTACTCTACCTGCCAGGCATATAACCAACATGCCTTTCATGGAAAAGCCTTTGGTAGGCGACCTTTGGCTTACACACCTTTTGAGCACCTGCAGATAGATTTCATAACGATGCCAAAGGCTGGACAATATAAATTTTGTCTGGTCATAGTAGACCAACTGACCAGATGGCCAGAAGCATTTCCTACAGCCCGAGCCACAGTGGCTTTTGTTGCTAAGGTGCTTTTAAAAGAAATTATTCCTCGCTTTGGCCTGCCAGCATGTATTGATTACAATAGGGGAAGTCATTTTACTGATTCTATTCTAAATCAGACATATTCTTGCTTGGGGATAACTCCAAAATACCATCTTCCATATCATCCCCAGAGTTCAGGCCAAGTTGAGAGGATGAATAAAGAACTTAAAACTATGATTGGCAAATTATGCACTGAGACCCATTTAAAATGGCCTGAAATTCTCCCTCTGGCCCTATTTTATCTTAGAAGCAGGCCTAGAGGAGACTTACACATCTCACCATTTGAGATGCTTTTTGGACATCCGCCTATACAGGCTAAGCCTTTCTCCCCAGCTTATACATTACTGTTAGGGGAAGATACTACTATTGCTTCCTATATACAGGAATTACAGCACAAACTGCGTGAGCTACATGAATCCAGAGCTGCAGTACAAGCCAGACCACTAGACTTCTCACTTCACGACCTGAACCCAGGAGACAACATGTATATAAAGAACTTCCAGCGTACAGGAACAACCCAGACTTCCTGGGAAGGACCATTCCAAATATTGTTAACTACTCCAACATCTATAAAGGTTGGGGAAAAGGACTCTTGGATTCATTGCTCACATGTAAAGAGAGCATCTTCTATTGAGACTGATTGACTATATCCTATATATGCATATATGTGGAGATAAAACTACCCATTGACAAGTGGAATTGATTTATTTTGTTTTTGACACATTGAATTCCTGAATTTATTTATTTTCTTTTTTTCTTTTTCTCTTTTCCTTATTTTGTTCTCATTTCTATGTAGTCAAGGTACATATAATCAATATTAATTTTTATTCCACAATAATATTAGTTAAATATATATATATATATATATATATATATATATATATACATATATACTTGCTATATTATTAATACATACCCAAACAGCTTTAGACTATGGGAACCTGCCATTTATTGATAATTGTTGTGGGACTATGATTAATGTTTGTGTCTGATTCTAGGAATGGGATCAAAAAAGGAGCACAGAGATAACCTGGATAATGCCAAAAGAGCTCACAGGTCTAAAAATAAAAAAAAAAAACAATCCAGGTAGGATTGATGCACTTCTAAGCCAATACTAAGGACTTGAACCTAGTGTGAGACTCGGGGTTGCGACACTTGACATACGTTAAGATGTAGGCCTTCCTTGTATCCACACTCTTCGTGAAAATACCTACAGACAAGTACCAAAGGTTGGCTATCATCCTGGATCCCTCCATCCCTGAGAATGAAGGTAAAATTAGACAAGGGAATGATACTTCCCTTCCCTATAAAAATAAGAATCTGGTCCTTTTTTTTTCTCTCTCTCCTATAGTATGGCAACTTCCTGTAGCCTTGGCTGAAAATGGGTAAGTGAAATATTGCTTTCCATCCTACAGACTTGTGGGATTAGAAATTACTTAACTGGACCCTAACAAAGGGGCCTGTAAAAAATGTATTCTTGCCTTCTCAAAATTTTGTATACATAGAATTTTGATATTTTGATACTTATTTTGAATTCTTCTTTAATATAAATATATGTATATATAAAGGGTTTATATTTTTTCCTTTAATTTTTCCCTTTTTTTCTTTTGCTTTTTTCTTTTGTTTTCATTTTTGTTTTTGTTTTCCTTTTGAATTAACTCACACACCCCCACAACTAAACCTTGCATCCTTAGCTGGACTCAGTGTTTTTTTTTTCAACACTTTCTTCAGGGGGATTGTATTTTCATAAAATCCAAGATTTAAATTTTGTTCGAGATAGATCTTCAGAAAAGAAGCTTCTAACTAACTGAATCCAGAGAATGAACTGTTTGCAGAAAGATATCTAAACCTTTTCACTACAGGAAGTTCCAGAATGAACCTTGGGGTGCGGTTAATTGAACATTTTTTGAATGTACATTCTTATGCCAAAGGGGACTACCCCCTAATTGGCTTTTGTCAATGCACCCAGCAAAACATTGGTTTGCTGTCTCTTTCCTATTTCCCCTAATCTACAACTATTGTAGTTTTCCTCTTAGAGGGTAAAATTTTGTATACACTTGCAGTTAGAATTTTTCAGGGTACAGGACGCTTATGTTTGGTGATCAGTTGGGGAGACTAGTCCCCAATCATCATCAGGGGGGATTATGAATTTTAAAATCTCCATCTTGCTTGGTCTAGCACCCAAAATTGTGCACACCCACACTACACGGGCATGTGCTAGTCAATGACAAATCAGAAATAACTAACTGCCCACCTGGGCTGTCCTAAGCCAAGCTTGAGCCACCATTGGCACTTGTGAGGCACAGGAAGTGAGGTAGGGAACAGCCTCTGGAATTCGCTCACTTCCTGTGGACAGAGCTAGGCGGCAGTTCATGCTAGGAACTTGAGCAGGGAGGAGGCCCACAGACAGCTTTCCTTCAGACTGGTCACATGAGTCAAAGACTGATTCTCTTCTTTACCTTAAGGTTGAGTTAACTTTTCCCCTTTCCTCCTCTCTCCTTCTCTCCCTCTCCTTTTCTTACTCCCGTTGTGATTAAACCACCATAAACTCCGTTTTGACTTGAGTGTTTCATTTTAGGAATTTCATAAGTAAATTCCTTGGTGACCATAAATTAATATTATAACAATCTTTAAAGGTCATTTTTACAATCACACTACTGAAACTTCTCTTTGGAAGTCACCTATGACACCATAGCAGGTGTTAAGAACTAGGGCTTGATTCACCTCTCCAATCAGAACTAGAATGTGTTGTCCAAACCACTCTCCATCCCACATACCATGGACATGTCCTGTCCAGTACCAGTTCACACTCTGGGCTAATTGCCACATCAAGGGCCCAGAAAAATGAATTGCTTCTTACTCACTGGCTTCCTTCCTTTGTGGGTAGTATCTACATATTAATCTCTCTAAGGGTTTGGGTTGCCTTTTCTACCTATCAGGTCATGGCTCAGTTCTCATCCAACTTGTTTCTCCCTTTATTTTTTATCCCACTATTTCCCTTTAGCAAATTTATCGCTATTTTCTTTTTATTGTCTTTAATCAGATTATAAATCTAAATCAAAGCCAGTTAATATATTACTTAATCCAAACCAAATGGGTGAAAGTTCTTTCCTCAGTCTTTGAATCAACCTCATGCTAATAGCCAAGTCAGAAGCCTGCAAATTCAATTCTTCCCCTTTGCCCTATTTGCTCTCTGCCTGTGAAAAACCAACAAAGACATTTCCCCAGAGTTTTTTTTTTTAATTTATGACAAAATCTCCATGGTAGAATAGTTGGCAGTACACTACCATTTTATAGGAACTTGGAACACTTAGTCTTCTGGAGAGACAAAATGTCAGGGGAGGCACAGGTAAAGACTGTATAGGGCAGTGATGGTGAACCTTTTAGAGCCCAAGTGCCCAAACTGTAACCCTCACACTGCATATGAGCCCCCTACCTTACCCTACATAGGGGAGGAAGGAAGTGCTCCCATTGGGCTTCTGGGCAGAGGAGCGAGTGATGAGAGAAATGTCCTCAGGCAAGCATGGACAGGGGAAAGGGAGCACCTCCCTCCAGTACTCATGCCATAGTTTCGTCAACATGGGTATAGGGCAAGCTTTCCCTGCTCCACCCCCCACCTCCATCTCCCCTGGCTTTATTTATTTCTCTCCTTTGTACATAAACTACCTGGTTATCACTGTCCTGCTAAAACAGCTGGAGAAAGAGAAGACATCAGCTCTTCCATACTTGTCACCATTTGCCACTCTCCACATTCCAGTGGTCTCTTTTCAATCTTCATGCCTTCATCTTCTTTTATCAAATAAAGTGTGATATACTGGGGAAGTGTTAGAATTGGAGTCAGAAGACCAAAGTTCAAATGCATTTCTGACTGATTGCCTAAATGACCCTTGGACAAATCACTCCATGTCTTTGGGCTTCAGTTTCCTCATATTTAAAAGAGCAGGTAGGATTAGGTAACCTCTAAGGCCCCTTCATATTCTAAGTCTATGATCTGCTGGTCATTTCTATAGTAGCTCTTATTTCTCCTCAGACCCAGGGCTCTATGGTGAGTGCTATACATCAGTGACAAAAAGGCCACCAAATTCAGTAGCTTTTTGAAAATAGTCATCCCCTTGACCTATCTGCAGATTTCAACATAGCTGAATACTCTTTACCTTCTTCTGGATTCTCTTTGCTTCCTTGGCTTCAGAGATCCAGCACCATTTTGGTTTACTCCCTACCTAATGCTTCTCTATCCTTTTTTAGACCTCTAAATAATGGCATAATAATTACATTAATAGCTTATAATTGGGTTGGCAGGTGACAGGTGGCACAGTGGATAGAGTGCTGGGTGTGAAGTCAGGAAGACTCATCTTCCAGAGTTCAAATCTGGTCTCAGTCATTTCTTACGAGCTGTATGATCGTGGGCAAGTCACTTGACCCTGTTTTCCTCAGTTTCCTCATTTGTAAGGTGAAATGGAGAGGGAAATGGCAAACAAATATCTTTGTGAAGAAAGTCCAAATGGAGTTGATGTGGGCTGAAATGTCCCACAAACCCTGCCAACTAACTGTAAACAATAAAAAGAACATGGAAACAATCAGTAGTTTATTAGTATGGGGTGCCTTTCAGATAAGATATGTGGGTTGCTTAGATTTACTACTATGAGAAAACTCCTTACATCAATTGTTAGACATAACTAGGCCCTTACCTTACTTCCTGACCTTTCTTGCTTCCTTACCATACTTCTTTATCTTACCTACTCACTTCTTTTACTAGCCACTCTATTATATTATCTTACAATAAAGTTTGTTCCCTTGCTGTGGAAGTCAATCTGAGCTATCAATCAATTATTTGGACAAGACCATGGAGCTATTTAAAGGAACATTTAGTAAATTCTTGGATTCAGGGTTTATCGGTATTTTTTTTTTAATTTTAATATTTGGAAGTGGAAGGGGGTCTTAGAAATCTATTGCAATTCTCTCATTTTGCTAATAAGTGAACTGAGGCTGGGAGAAGTGAATCGACTTGTCCAAGATCACTCAAGTACTACATAACAAACCTGGTAAGTCATTTAATAACTCACATTTTGAGACATTTGTCAAGTCCAGCCAATCACTGTGATCTTCCAGGCTTCTGTCTCGCCATTATGTTTACTCAGGATGACTCCTATCCCACCTCTACCTCTGAATTATTGAAGTCTCAGTCTTCCTTTTTAAGGTTCAACTCAGGTGTGACTTGTATCATTGAGCATTTCTTGGCCACCCCACAAGTGTTTTAATTTAACTTTTAACTAATTTGTGTTTTTTTTTGTAAATATAAAATTGGCAAGTTATAAAATATGATATTTAGATGGAAAAAACTGTTCCAATATATGTTCAAAACTTTTCAAAACTGTTTTAACTTGCCAGTCAGGTTCAAACTGTTTGGATACTTTTGGATTATTTTGATATAGGTAATCACAAGTATTCTCAGTGATGAAGTGAAGTTCAAATGTGAACTTCCCTCCAGGGCCAGGCGCAAGGATGCTAAAAAGACTCTTATTATGAACATAAAATATTTACTGAAATATATAAGGATAAATAAAGGATTTCTAATTCTAAGGGATTCTAAATCCACCCAAATAAACTCCCTGGTTCCACAAGGAACCGCTTCTCCTGTGTTTCACAGTCAGATCATCCCTGATCTGACTAACCCAAATTTATACTATCTAAATAAAAATACCACTAATATCCTTATAAATCTCAACTTTGCCTTCAAATTATAAAATAGCAAAGGCTACTGGTTGAGTCTCAACAAGAATCAAGTTAACAAACTTAACAGACTCAGAGTCCAAACCAAAGACCAGGTTTTTCTTTGGGCTTCTCAGAGTTAAACAATCTATAAAACCACAATAGATATTCAATAGTGTTTCCCAAGGTGGGAAAGGAAAATACTGAACTCCTTCAGCTCTTTCCCTCAGACAGAGAGAGGCAAAGATGTTACGTCTTCCAGCCCTGAGAGAGAGTCTTTGAGATTGTGTCTCTGCCAACTGCCAGAGAGCAATTCAACAACTGCCAGAGAGAGTAATTGACATAGAAAAACCCTTATAATTGTCAGTAGTTGAAATTAACAGGCTCGACTTCCCGGTAATCATGGCTGCAATCTAGACGCCACACGCTTCCTCTCCCCGGCACCGAACAAAATAGACTACATCAAAGGAGCATAAAAATCACCTTTGGAGGAACAGAAGGACACCCCAGTACTCCCAGTACTCCACTGAGGCGAAGGTACGTGGGGTTTGAACATTTCCACACTATAATAAGGAGGAAAAGCTTGCACAGAAAAGTGAACTGAGCCACCCTTTCCCCACCCCACCTCCCCCACTAAACCAGAATGAGCTACCTGAGCGCTCACTGAGGCAGCGAGTGAGTGGGGAACGTCTCTGTCTGGGGGGGGGCACTCCAGGGTCCTTGGGATCTGGGGACTGCCAGGAAAAAACATCTCAGGGAGGTTTCACTGGAGAATCCAGCGCTTCAGCGGAGGGGGAGGAGGGAGGGAGTATAAAAAGGGAGGAAAGGAGAAGGGGGAGGGGAAGGGAGCATAAAAAGGGAGGGGCTAGAAAGGGAAGCATCTCAAGGGAGGGGACTAGGGGGACTGACCTAAAGTAAATCACTGGTTCAAAAGGAGAAAGCTAAAGAAGAAAGGTCAGAACTAGGGGAAGACATCAAAATGCCAGCGAATCCACAAATAACAATCATAACTTTGAACGTGAATGGGATGAACTCACCCATAAAACGCAGACAAATAGAAGATTGGATTAGAACCCCAAACCCTACCATATGTTGTCTTCAAGAAACACATATGAGACGGGTTGACACTCACAAGGTTAGAATTAAAGGTTGGAGTAAGACCTTTTGGGCCTCAACTGATAGAAAGAAGGCAGGAGTTGCAATCATGATATCTGACAAAGCCAAAGCACAAATAGACCTGATCAAAAGGGATAGGGAAGGTAAATATATTCTGTTAAAAGGGAGTATAGACAATGAGGAAATATCACTAATCAACATGTATGCATCAAATGGTATAGCATCCAAATTTTTAATAGAGAAACTAGGAGAATTGAAGGAGGAAATAGACAGTAAAACCATATTAGTGGGAGACTTGAACCAACCACTATCAAATTTAGATAAATCAAACCAAAAAAAAAAAAGAAATTAACAGGCTCTCTCAGCTCTGCTTCAAACTCCAGTTCTTTTCTCAAGCAGATACTTTATTTCTTATCTCTAAACTAGTAAAACAATACTTATTTTCTAATATCATCCTTACAGTTTTCTTTTCTTTTTTTAAAAGCATTTATTTTATTTGGTCATTTTCCAAAGTTATTCATTAGAAACAAAGATCACCTTCCACCACCCCCCCCTTGCCCCTCCCATTGGTGATGCACAATTCCTCTGGGTATCACATGGGTCCTCAACCGGAGCCCATTTCCATGCTATTGGTTTGTCCTCTGCTTGTGGGTAGTGTTTTTTTCTCCTTGGTCCCTGCAGGTTGTTCAGGGACATTGCATTGACACTAATGGAGAAGTCCATTACGTTCTCTTGTACCACAGTGTATCAGTCTCTGTGTACAATGTTCTCCTGGTTCTGCTCCTCTCGCTCTGCATCACTTCCTGGAGGTCGTTCGAGTCCCCATGGAATTCCTCCAGTTTGTTATTACTTTGAGCACAATAGTATTCCATCACCAACATATACCACAATTTGTTCAGCCATTCCCCAATTGAAGGGCATCCCCTCATTTTCCAATTTTTTGCCACCACAAAGAGCACAGCTATGAATATTCTTGTACAAGTCTTTTTCCTTATTATCTCTTTGGGGTACAAACCCAGCAGTGCTATGGCTGGATCAAAGGGCAGACAGTCTTTTAGCACCCTTTGGGCATAGTTCCAAATTGCCCTCCAGAATGGTTGGATCAATTCACAACTCCACCAGCAATGAATTAGTTAGTGTCCCTACTTTGCCACATCCCCTCCAGCATTCATTACTTTCCTTCACTGTCATGTTAGCCAGTCTGCTGGGTGTGAGGTGATACCTCAGAGTTGTTTTGATTTGCATCTCTCTGGTTATAAGAGATTTAGAACACTTTTTCATGTGCTTATTAATGGTATTGATTTCTTTGGCTGAAAACTGCCTATTCATGTCCCTTGTCAATTTATCAATTGGAGAATTTTGGTACAATTGCTTTAGTTCTTTATAAATTTGAGTAATTAGACCTTTGTCAGAGGTTTTTGTTATGAAGATTGTTTCCCAATTTGTTGCTTCCCTTCTAATTTTGGTTACATTGGTTTTGTTTGTACAAAAACTTTTTAATTTGATATAATCAAAATTATTTATTTTACATTTTGTGACTCTTTCTATGTCTTGCTTGGTTTTAAAGCCTTACCCTTTCCAAAGTCCTGACATGTATACTATTCTGTGTTCACCTAATTTACTTATAGTTTCCTTCTTTATGTTCAGGTCATTCACCCATTCTGAGTTTTTCTTGGTGTAGGGTGTGAGGTGTTGATCCAGACCTAGTCTCTCCCACACTGTCTTCCAGTTTTCCCAGCAGTTTTCTCAACTAGATTTTAAGCTCTTTGAGGGAAAAATAGTGTCTTCTGTTCCCTTTACTTTGCATATAGCTGGTAATCAATAGATATTTGTCAACTGATTGATTAATTATTACAGATAAGTTATAGTAGGCTGGTCTGTCTTTTTATTCTAGTATGTAATCTTTTGTTACATTTTTATTTTGTTGCATATATTATTTATTTATAATATTTATTACAGAAACTATAGTTGCCATAGTACTCTAATACCAAAACTCCAAAAGTAAACTCATTGAAAACTCTTTCTTGAAAAATCATGCCCATTAAAATATCAAGTAATAATACCTTGAAGCAGTGGTCACTGTAAGGGGAAGGAAACATGGAGAGCAGAGACTACACTGGAAGAGTCTAGCTTGGCTAAATCATTAGGCATCATCCTGCAGTCAAATTTGAGCTTTAGAAAGAACAATTTGACACCCTTTGGTTGGTCTTCTTCAAGTTTCTTCCCATCTTTTTCAGTTGTCAAATTCATGTTTCTAAGGCCCAAATCTGACCTTGCCATCCCCTATTCCATTGACTCCAGTGGCTTCCTATCTCCTCTGGAATAAAATATAAAATCCCTGATACCTATTTAGTATTTGAAAATATTCACAACTTTTTACCTGGTACTTTTCCAGTTTTCTTAATCCTTACCTGCCTCCTCATATTTTATTTAAGTTTTATTTCTTGCACAAGACAATTCTTCTTTCCTAGTCTGACAACTTTTACTTGGGTCAATGTCCTGGTTGAACTGATCACCTGAGAAATATTTAGTTAGATAGGTTAATGTCTTCTCTACCCTTTTGTATTTCTCTGCTATCATTCTTTCCACCTCTTTTGCAAATAAAAGCTATTAAAGTCATTTTGACTGAGTAACAATACTTTGAATTGGCAACCACCATTATTATTTCTACTCTTCATATATTTTAGTCAAACCATTAAAATTTAAATCTTACATCTCTGACTCTTGGCTTTTCTGCCTAGTCCCAGCTAAAATCCCACCACAATTATATCCAATTTATCCTTGTTTGTATGTAGTTGCTTGTGTGTTGTCTCCCCCATTAGATTATGAGCACCTTGAGAGCTTTCCCCCCTTACTTTATATCCCTATACATTAACTCATTACCAGGCATATAATAGGCACTTAATAAATGTTTATTGACCAACTCATGAAGCACCAACTTTGTTCTAAGCACTGGGCAAGGCAAGCCAAAGACACAAATGTAATAGTTTCTGTCCTAGAGGAGCTTACATTCTAATGGGGTAGATAACTTGCATACATACAAGTATGCAGATACAAAACATTTACAAAATAAATTTGGGTGGGGGTGGTACTAGCAGCTAAGAGGCATTCAGGGAGTCCTTATTCAGAAAGATGCTGATAAGAAACACCCTCACACCTGACACTGACAACAGATACCTGCCATGTGACAACATTCCCCTGGATATTAACTGACAGCTCACAAACACACCTATATTCACCAGCCATGCCTTTCAGATCATATGATTCCATCTCCCTTGCTCATGGCAGAATATTTATTACAAATATTCTACCAAACCAATGAGCTCCCAAGAGTCCCTCATCTCCCCTAAGGCTTCCTCTTTAATGATAGTCCATTACTGGAGAAAGACTACCTTGAGACATTCATTTATCTATATGCCTAAGATTGTCAACTTAAACTTTTCATTAACTGTAGGAGTTATTTTTCCATTCATGCAACACACATAGCAGCTGGAAATATCTTCTGCTAAGGGCTAGAAGCCCTAGTAGACCTGGCAGAGTGAAATGGCTACTCAATAAAGAGTTTCTAAAGAGATTTAAAATTTGTCCATCTGAGGGCACTTACTGAGGATCTAGCACTTTCTTATCTGGCTGGTGCTGAAGGAGAAGATGCTGCTCTGGGTTGGACAGAAGAAGCCTTTGGTCCTCTCTTAGGTGGAGCCCACCCAATGTGCACAGCAAATGCCTGCTTTTGTTTCTGTTGTGTCCATTCCTCTCTGCTTTTAGGTGAAGGAATATCAGGGATAGTCATGACCTTGTGAAATTCATAAGGTCAGGGAATAAATCACCAAAAGGTGCTGGCATCCTTGCTGGGGATTTGACAGAAGCCATCACCAATGGTCTAACCAGGCATGATCCAGCAAAAGTGGAGAGATAGATTCATTCATTCATAGGCTTGCTTTTGGAAGTAAACTCATTGGGACCAATGCTCTGTAGAAATTGCTTTAAACAGAAGCCATGTTGGTAGAGAGAAGAGTATGCTCCCAAGTTTTGGGGAAGGGAGAATATTGGTATCACAGTTCCTGCTATATCTTCTCAGCAAATATCTATTTGTTAAAGGTTTAAAAAAAAAACGGGAAATACATTATAGAAAAAACTTTAGTGTTGTCCCCATATTAGACTGGGAAGCTGTTATATATCTTTTAAAGTTTTTAATGTACTTTAGTTATTTTTTCAATTAACAAAAATCTATTTTCTCTCCATCTCCTCTCCCTATTAAAACACTCCCTCCTCACTCCCCCTCTCCCATAGCCAATGAGCAATTCAACTGGGTTTTACATGTGTCATTGATCAAGACCTATTTCCATATTATTATTTGCACTAGGATGATCATTTAGTCTACATCCCCAATCATATCCCCATAAACCATATGATCAAGCAGTTGTTTTTCTTCAGTGTTTCTACTTCCACAGTTCTTTCTTTGGATATGGATAGCGTTCTTTCTCATAAGTTCCTCTGGGTTGTCCTGGATCATTGCATTGCTGCTGGTAAAGAAGTCCATTATGTTTAAATGTGCCATAATGTATCAGTCCCTGTGTACAATGTTCTCCTGGTTCTGCTCTTTTCACTCTGCATCAATTCCTGGAGGTCGTTCCAGTTCACATGGGATTTAGAAAGGCTTCTTGAGGAAGATGGGATGAGCTAAGACATGAAAGAAGCCAGGAGGTAGAGATGAAGAAGAAGAAAGTTCTAAACATGGGGGACAACCAGTAAAAATGCATGTCAAGAGTCTTATGAGAGAAATAGCAAGGCGGCCAGTTCTGAATCATAGAACATGTATAGGGATGTGAATTGTTAGAATATTGGAAAGGTAAGAAGGGGCCAGGTTAAAAGGCTTTTAAAGGGGATCTAGGTGTCTCAGTGGATAGAGAGCCAGGCCTAGAGATGGGAGGGAGGTCCTGGGTTCAAATCTGAGCTTAGCCCCTTCCTAGCTGTGCGAGCCTCGGCAAGTCACTAGTGATTCTAAGAAAGAAGTGAAATTTTTTAAAAATTAAAAAAAAATTCTAAAAAGGATTTGAAAAGCCAAACAGGGAATTTAAGTATGTAGTACGTGTCATGCACTGTGCTATCTTATTATACACCCTGAGTCCATTATTTCTTTGACAGGAGGTAGGTAGCAAGACTATCATAGAGTTCTGAGAGTAATAACTTCTGCCACTTTCTGAACTTAAAAGAATAATACAAAAAATAAATGAGGTTCTTTCTGTTTTTAAAGAAAATAATTGAAGTCTTGGTATTACTTGCTTCAAACATGATGAGGATAGTAGTTCATATTTGGTGGACCATTAGCTCTTTGAAAGTGGGAACTCTTGGTTTTTGCCTTTGTATCCCAACTTACATCTCTTAAAGGGCCCTGAGTAAATGCTTATTAATTTGGCATTAATTACTTCAAAGGGTAAATTAAGGTTCTTAAAAAAATTACCTTCCATCTTAGAATTAATACTGTGTATTGGTTCCAAGGTAGAAGAGCAGCAAGGGCTGGGAAATTACGGTTAAGTGATGTGTCTAGGGTCACATAGCCAGGCAGTGTCTGAGGCCATATTTGAACCCAGAATTTCCCATCTCTAGGTCTGGCTCTCCATCCACTGAGCCACCTCTCTGAATTAGGGCTCTTCAAAAAAACAAAACAAAACAAAAAACCACACACATACATGTCATTTTATTCTCTCTAATGGAGTGTTTGTTTCTGTATCTATTAAAGGATTGTTATAGAAAACACAGCTGAAAAGAGTACATTTCAGGTGAGACTAATTCCTTTGTTTCAAGGCTTTGATGAGAAAAGAGTGGGTGGAATAAATTGAGCCCACAGTTCTTGCAGCCTCTGTGCTGGCCTTTCCATGCCAAAAAAAAAAAGTATTTCTGGGATGACTCAACTTTTATTTCTTCATTTAACATCTGGGTTCTCATTTTACAGGTGCCATTATTCTATTGCCATGGAACTGTTTGAAAGGTTCAAATGACCCCTAGTTTACTTAGAACTTCTCTCTGGTCATTTCTACCTTTGCAATGTCTTTTGTATTTTTTTTTCTGACACTGCAACCATTCTGGCATATGACCTCACCACTTCACACCTGGACTATTAAAATAACTTCCTGATTGGCAGTCTCCCTTGCCTCAAGTATCTCCTTATTCTGGTCCATCTTCTATTTAATTCCCTCCTACTCAGTAAACTCTAGTAGCTCCCTAGTTCTTCCACAATCAAATATAATTACCTCTCAAGGGCATTTAAAGCCTGGCCTCTTTCTGATTTCCCAGCCTTCTTGTACTTTATATCCTTTTTGAAAGCCAGCCAGTAGTCTCTCAAAGCTGAGGGTCCCTTCTGCCTAGGTGTGGTGGTTCAGGTGAAAAATGATGAGATATGTAAAGATTAAAATTAACATCCAGTACTCCAAGTATTATATTTAATAATATTTATTAAATATTTATCTTGAAATATAAGGAAGTAAGGCTAGCAAAAAACAAAATGCGCTCCTCTCTCTTCCACCATGCAACCAGAGAGCCCACATGGGTGGAAACAGAAACTCAAAACTCACACACACACACACACACAAACAGGAAAAGGAAAAGGAGATTGTAGGAAATGTAGTCTCTAGGATTCAAGATTCTAAATCAATACAGATGGGCGGGGGTATATGGGGTGCTCAGGGAGGGGTAGTATCTCTGGTATGGAGGGCTTGTCGTGCCCTCTTAGGGCAGCTCTCCAGCCTCTGACCCCCACCTAACACCCAGCTCTCACTTGTGGCTCCCAGTAGCTGCTAGCATGCCGCAGCGGCCACACCCCAGGCAACGGCTTCGACAAGCCGGCTAAACCTTGTGAGGGTATCCATCGGGTCGTCGACCCCTGGTGAACCAGGGCTTTGCTCACCCAGCATGTGAAGACTGCTTCGGCAGACCAGGTGGAAGAAACCAATAAGAAGGTTCAACGGCTGAGATGGCGACTCAGCAAAGCACTGTGGAGTGCTTAGGGCATGTTGGAGCACAAAAGACAGCATGGCCATCCAATGCAGCTGAGGAAGTCTCCAGGTGTAACGACTTTTCGTGCCACTGGACCCAGGCTTCCAATGCCGAGAGAGTGGGACTATCTCTGTGCATCGACTTTTCCACTTAAATCTTCATGCACAAGTGTCTTTGTGCATACTCATCTATACACCATAGATGAAAACGCACAAAGACAATCGTCATCCTTGGTTACCGAGAGACTACTACTACAGAGGGGCGACGACTGAATGCTCAGAGCTGGAGCTCAGGTGTGACAAAGCTGTTCTGTCTGGCTCAGGGTTCATGTTTATTATATAGTTCAGTAAGTACATGCTTTTCTGGCACAGTCATTTTTTAACATATATGATCTTCTACATTAACAAACTGCTTAAGCAACATTCTATGATCATATACCATGTTGCTACAACAGAAAATTACATGATAGAGATAAATGGTATAGGCAGGCTAATCAGGGGGTCAGTTCCCCCTGACCTGTGGGATGACCAGTTAAGAGAATCATTGTTGCTTTTGATCAGCTTTCACAATCAATCAGAATTACTTAGGAGATGGGTAACAAAACATTTTGCAGCTAGGCACAAGGTTAAAGGGTAATTTAATACAGACCAGACTCAGGTATCTTTCTAATTTCTAAGTTGCATTTTTCTTTATGTTTCACTCAGGCACTTAGTGATGTTGCTCTGGTTATTGTAAACATATGTCCAGTGAAGTGTGTCAGTAGCTTGTGCTTCCCAGAGGAGTGATTGATGTGCCTGTGTGTTTCGCTTGCAGTTGGTATGAGGCATCTGAATGGCCTAAAGGAGAAAGGAGGGGGTAGTGGGTAATGTTCTTTAGGTTTTAACTCTGTGAATATTATCTTTGGGGTATTATTCTAGGGGGATAAAAGTGGGCATATGTATAAATCCTGAGAATATTTCATCTCATATTACTTCTTCTGTAACTGGGGAGAGGACAACAATCCTAGTCAGTAGTAAGAGAAGCTAGTGGGAGAAGTTACACAGAGAGGAGCTGAGTGGGTGTCTAATCTTTTCTGAAGGCTGCTCTGCAGCCTTCAATCCCCAACTACAACTCTGTCAGACAGTATGGGTATGATGGCTCTCCACATACCCTTTCATATATTCTCTGGTCCAGCTATACTGATTGACTTGTTTTCCTCCTTCCTTCCTTCCTTCCTTCCTTCCTTCCTTCCTTCCTTCCTTCCTTCCTTCCTTCCTTCCTTCCTTCCTTCCTTCCTTCCTTCCTTCCTTCCTTCCTTCCTTCCTTCCTTCCTTCCTTCCTTCCTTCCTTCCTTCCTTCCTTTCTTCCTTCCTTCCTTCCTTTCTTCCTTCCTCCCTTCCTCCCTTCCTCCCTTCCTCCCTTCCTTACTTCCTTCTACCCTTACCTTATGTACTAGAATCAATACTGTGTTTTAATCCCAAGGCAGAAGAGCTATAAGGACTAGGCAATAGGGGTTAAGGGACTTATACAGGGAATGTTAAATTGTGAAACAAAGAAATATATTCATATTGTAACAGATCCATTTCCCCTTTTCCTCCCCCTATCCAGGATGTACAGATAGTCTCTGCTTGCTTCTAGCTATATATAATTTCTACCTGGACGGAGTAACCCAACTGGTTATTGAGCAAGAAAAGCTGATGACATGGGTTGCCCCTCCTGGTAGAAGAAGAGGTAGCTTCCAGCTGGCATGGAGGCAGCTGCTGAGAAGATAATGTGATTCCAGTTTGGGATGGAGAAAGAAAGGTCTTTCTTTACTTTATCTCAGAGGGCCTGCTCCCAAGGATGAGTGTGGGATTGTACCACTTCTTTGCCTTTCCTTCTGCTTTTCTTTTCCAATTGCATCAACCTTCTTAGCATCAAAAGGTCCTATAAGGACTGAGAGGGCATGAGACAGACAGAGTTTGTCAGAGTAGTGTTCATTGCAACTTGGACTTATGACAAGGGAGGCATCATCATTGGAGGAGTCCCAGGAAAGATCTTTCTTGGAGTTTAATCAGAAGCCACTCAGTGGAGATGAAATATGGACTAATTATCAGACTTTCAAAAAGTCTTCCTGGCCCAATGAGGCTTAAATATTAACCTTCTAATTTCTTTCTATCAGTAGTAATAAGTTAATGGATTCAGTGCTAATCATTCTGTTTCCTTATTGTTTAACATTCTCTTTTCTGTGAGGGAATAAACTCCACATCCCATACCTGATCCACTTTTGTACCCTGGGTACCTTGTTGGGAGAATTCCTAGACTATTTTTCATAACTATTTCTATAATGAATTCTACAAGTAGCAACTTCCCTAAAGTAGTCAGTGTGGAGGTAAAGAGCCACTGAATATGAAAACTGGGGATCCTGCTTCCTCTATTGATAAGTCATGCAACATGAGAGTAATGAACCCAGGACAAACCATAATGGCAGGTAAAGGAAAGGAATTGGAGCAGATTGTCAATTCCTATGACCTCAGCCAAGAGGTGTCTACAAAATAATTATGGTAATCCTGATTTTGTCTACATTTATAAGCATTTGATTTATCACAAGCCTTTGGCAGATAGTAAAACATAATTTATGGGTATGAATTGTTTATGTCAGTCATTTCAGAAATGTTTTCATAAGCCAGTGTTCTAAGTCATTGTCACAATACTCTGGGTGGCATTGGTTAAGTGATGCCTTCCCTGGTCTATCTTCTGAAAGAGAAACCCAGAGAAAAGATGTGGTTGATTCAGATGCAATGACTTGGTCTGTATCCCATTACACAGGCCTTCATCACAGTTCATTTTTTACTGATATATACACTATGTGGGCGTGGTGGAGGTGGGAAGGGGAGGGGGAGATTATGATCATACCCCCAAGATGCACATTCAACTCTCACCCACTAACTCTCACTGGCTAATCAATTACAAATGCACAATTACTGAAACCACCCTCACTACACACTCATGCCAAAGTGCACTACTCTTCATGAGAGTAGGGAGAGTATTATTTCTTATTCAAAAGACCTTGGTTCAAATCCTACCTCTGACATTGTGACTTTGAGCAAGTCACTTAACAATTCTGGGCCTCAGATTCCTCATCTGTAAAATAAAGGAATTGGACTAGATGGTCTCTAAAGTCTCTTCTAGTTTTAAATCAATGAACCTTCAGTCTCGTTCCAATGTCACTAATATCAATACTTTCTCTACTTCTACTTTCAGGCTAGGATCTCAACCCTCAGACTATTAGTATTTACCCACAGGTTACTTCCTAATGCTCCTAAATACTCCTCCCAGCTTTTCTTCCCCAATCCCACCTCTAGAGAACTCTGGATCCCCTTCATCCTTCTCCAGCCAGCAGGAAACAACTGGTTTCTTTTTTCTTTCTTTTAGACCTGACAAATGCATGTTCTTGATATATCCATCTGCCCGACAATTCTCAAATATCCTGGCTGAGTCAATAACAATACTACTACACTCACCAGGTATTAGTCAAATCAAACTGCTTCTTTCTTTTTTTAAACGCTTATCTTCTGTCTTGGAATCAATACTGTGTATTAGTTCCAAGGCAGAAGACTGGTAAGGGCTAGGCAAATGGGGGTTAAGCGACTTGCCCAGGGTCACACAGCTGGGAAGTGTCTGAGGCCAGATTTGAACCCAGGACCTCTCATCTCTAGGTCTAGCTCTCAATCCACTGAGCCACCCAGCTGTCCTCCAAACTGCTTATTTCTGAAGTAAAAGATAAACAGGAGGGGGAGGGGATAAACTTCCTTGACACAGAACAACTTCTCAATCAGCTAAAGAGCCCATATAATTTCAAACTCTGGGGTAGCTTAGATGTGATCAGAACAATTGCCAACTAGAGATGACCAGGCAAGAACTAGAAGATGACCTTGACTGAAGTGACCCAAGATGTGGGTTTTTAATGCAATAAATAACTTTGAATGGAATGAATCCTACATGAATGGGATCACAGTGCATGGAAATGACCCAATGGGGACAAATAGTAGGCAAGCTATAAGGCTTAGTTATGACTATGAGGTTATTTACAACTGAGGAAGTCAGGTATTCATCTGATTAGGGTTAAACAAGGGAACACCTCAGTTGGATAATTAAAGGAAGAAATAATTTTAAAAGAATGAGGTGGAGTAAGACATGTGAACAATTCAAAACTGCTGATCAAGGGTAAACAATTGTAAATAGGTGTTATTGACTGCCTCAGCCTATAACAGCTGGATTTTCTAGACTGCTGCTATAAATTACAAATGTGATCATGTAAGAGTGTGGATGGTTCAGGCTGACTCTATCCAAAATCATTGCTAGAAAAAACATATAAGTACATTATTTGTAACTTACATACACTTTATGCTGTCATTCTGCTCATTTTGGTTAATTGTATGACTATGTATGATCCAATGATCTTACTTGTCACACATCTCTACAGTGGGCCACACTCTAAACTTAAACTCACATTTGAGTTTGGGTTCCCAGAAAGTGACTGCTCTCTTCTGAGATTAATTGTAAGGGCAGTTATTCTCATTATGAAAGTTTGCAAGCCCCATTCAGTGTGCCTCGCTTTAATAATCAGACGTTAGATTTAGTTATTTATTTATGAACAATACCTCCCGAAATCTACCCTCTATCTTATTTTCCTCTGTCTAGTTTTCCTCTTTCACCCTTTTCTGTTCCTTCTTGCTTCCCTGTTGAGTTGAACACATTTCTATCTCAAACTTTTTATGAGTGTAAGTGTTTGTGTTCTATCTTTGTTTGACCAGTTTATATGAAAATGAATTTTTGGTGATGACTGCTCCTGTAAATTCTTTCTCATTTATATAGCCTTCTACTTATGCCCAGATGATATGAGATAAAAAAATTTTCCCCATTCCTTCCCTTTTCTTTTTTGTTAAAATAGTTTGTCCTTCTCCTTCTTTTCTTCTTTTCTGATTATCTAAACATAACAAAATCACTTGTAGGTCTTCTGTCTTATTTCATTTCCTTTATGACCCTTGATGACATAGGGTTCTTAGGGGACCCTTGAATCATACCCTCCAATAAAATGCAAACACTATTTTAAAAAAATTATCCTTACCTTCTGTTTTAGAACCAATATATCTAAATCAGATGTATTTTTTTCCTTTTCTTTTCTTTTTAACAGTATTTTTTTATTTGGTCAATTTCAAACATTATTTCTTGATTACAAAAATCATTTTCTATTCCTCCCTCCCCTACCCCCACCACTCCCATAGCCGACGTGCAGTTCCACTGGGTATTACATATGTCCATGATCAGAACCTATCTCCATGTTGTTGATGTTTGAACCAGGATGTTCATTCAGAGTCTACATCCCCAGCCATATCCCCTCAACCCATGTATTCAAGCAGTTGTTTTTCTTCTGTGTTGCTACTCCCACAGTTTTCTCTCTGAATGTGGATAGTGTTCTTTCTCATAGATCCCGCCAAGTTGTTCAGGATCACTGCACTGACACTAATGGAGAAGTCCATTACATTCAATTGTGCCACAGTGTATCAGTCTCTGTGTACAAGGATCTCCTGGTTCTGCTCCTCTTACTCTGCATCAATTCCTGGTGGTCATTCCAGTTCTCATGGAATTCCTCCAGTTTATTATTCCTTTGAGCACAATAGTATTCCATCACCAACATGTACCACAATTTGTTCAGCCATTCCCCAATTGAAGGGCATCCCCTCATTTTCCAATTTTTGGCCACCACAAAGAGTGCAGCTATGAATATTCTTGTACAAGTCTTTTTCCTTATTATCTCTTTGGGGTACAAACCCAGCAGTGCTATAGCTGGATCAAAGGGCAAACAGTCTTTTAGCACCCTTTGGGCATAATTCCAAATTGCCCTCCAGAATGGTTAGATCAATTCACAACCCCAGCAATGAATTAATGTCCCAATTTTGCCACATCCCCTCCAGCATTCATTACTTTCCTTTGCTATCATGTTAGCTAATCTGCTAGGTGTGAGGTGATACCTCAGAGTTGTTTTGATTTGCATCTCTCTGATTATAAGAGATGTAGAACACTTTTTCATGTGCTTATTAATAGTTTTGATTTCTTTATCTGAAAATTGCCTATTCATATACCTTGCCCATTTATCAATTGGGGAATGGCTGGACCTCACAACTAGCAAATAAGCAAAGATGACAAAGGATGGGAACAGTCAATGTTGGAGGAACTGTGGGAATATAACCTCACTAAGGCATTATTGGTGGAGCTGTGAATCAATACAAATATTTTGAGAAGCAAATTAGAATAAAATAAAGTGGTTAAAATGTTCATACTCTTTGACTCAGGGATTCTACTGCTAGGCATATGCCACAATGTATGTAAATAAGAAGAGAGTATCTCCTTACACCCCAAAATATTTATAGTAGCACTTTCTGTGGTAGCAAAAAACTGGAAACAAAGTTGATGCCCATCGACTTGGGACCGATTAAACAAATTGTGGTTATGAATGCAATGGAACATTACTGTTTTGTATGAAGCAATTATTATTATGAATACAGAGTAACATGAAAAGTTGATGCAGAGTAAACCAAGCAAAGCTAAGAAAGCAATGTACATAGTGACTCTAACAACTTAATGGAAAAAAATAAGAAATAAAAAATGAATGTTCTAGAATTACAAAGAATAAGCATAGCTCAAAGAAGAAACATGAGAAAAAATCTTGCCCAACACCTGTGTAGACATGAGAGGACCATAGATGTGGAATACTATATACACAAAATTTTTAAATATATTACCCAGTCTTTTTTTTCTTATTTTTTCACATTAATTTTTTTTCTTTTAAAAATGTTCTCTTCTCCATTAGTAGCGGTGTAATATCCCTGAACAATCTGCAGGGATCTAGGAGAAAAAACACTATTCATAAGCAAAGAATAAACTATGGGAATAGAAACACTGAGGAAAAGCAACTGCCTGACTACAGCGGTTGAGGGGACATGACAGAGGAGAGACTCCAAACGAAACTCTAATGCAAATATTAACAACATAGAAATGGGTTCGAATCAAGAACACATGTGACACCCAGTGGAATCACGCGTCGGCTATGGGGGGTGGGGGGGAGGAAAAGAAAATGATCTTTGTCTTTAATGAATAATGCTTGGAAATGATCAAATAAAATATTATTTTTTAAAAAAAGACAAAAAAATGTTCTTTATTCCTAGCTGTGTGACCCTGGGCAAGTCCCTTAACACCCACTGCCTAGTCCTCACCACTCTTCTGCTTTGGAACCAATACACAGTTTTGATTCTAAGACAAAAGGTAAGGATTTTTGGTTTTTTTTTTTTAATGCTCTTTATGATAAGAGATGGCTTTCTGGGAGGAAGAGTTAAAAACAATCTAGGGGAAAACTGAATGTATTTTAAAGTGAATTAAAACTATATCCTTAAAAAAGTGGGGTAAGCTCCTTAAAAGATGCATTTGTGTCCATGGGGGCAGCTAGGTGGTGCAGTGGAAAGAGTGCCAGGCCTGGAAACAGGAAGACTCATCTTTCTTGGTTTAAATTTACCCTCAGACACTTACTAACTGTGTGACCCTGGACAAGTCACTTAAACTGTTTAAGGCAAGCATATGTAAAATAAACCAGAGAAGGAAATGGAAATGGAAAACTACTCCAATGACTTTGCCAAGATCATACCAAATGAGGTTGTGAAGAGTCAGACATGACTGAAAAACAACTGAATGACCACACCTACCAGAGTTCCTAGAACATAATAAATAATAAATGTTGAAAAACAAATATCATTTGCGTATCAACAGAGGTATGTATGTATGTATATGGGGGAGAGAGTCAGCATCGCATCCCTCCTACCTTACACATTTTAACTTATAAATACACATTTTATAGCCTAAATTAGAGATTAGCTCAGATTATTTTCATGCTTCATTTTTATTCTTTCTTCTGAGCAAAACAACTACTAAGAACTGAGAGATATAAGAAATTTAATAATTATTTGATATTTTACCATCTCTTTGGTAACCTGTTTCTGTCCTTTCCTCTTCTATTTCTTCCCGTAATAACATGTCTTAATTATTCCTTGTTAATAGTGACTCCATGAAAAATTGATTAGGGTCAAGGATAGAGTCAGAAACAAAGGTGGAGTGGCCAGCACAGGTCAAATCTTGCTGTTCCTGTCTCATGGTGGATAAGTTGGGAATGTTGAGGGATTTGACTCATGAAAGTCTTGACTATGAAATCAGGCTGTAGTGGGTAGGGTAATGAATATAGTCAGTAGATACTGAAGAGATAGTAGACTTGGAGGGCTTGCCAAGTCCAAGTTATAACTGTTTAATAGGAGCTATCGGCTCAGGCAGGAAGTGCCGAGAAAGAAGCATCCAGGCATATTGCTCAAGGAGTCAAATGGAGAAGAAGGATCTAGGAAATATAGACATTTTGCAGAAATGGGGTAGGTATTGCAGATCTGGCAAAATGAAGTAATGTTCTGAACCCACAGAGTAACCTGCAAGCAGCTAGCTGGCTTTTCAAGTCTGTCCTGCCTACTAAAAGCTAATCTACAAACAAATAGCACCTAACACTGACGTCTTGGGTGCCCTCCTTTGGCATCAGAGACAGGAGCTGGGCAGTAACTAATAGTGGAAGACACAGTTGTTCCAGTGTTAAAGTGGGCTTCCATTTGTATGCTTTAGGTCCCTATCAGGGACTGCAGAGGTCTATGTCTTCCCCTAAAATTAAACACGTCCCTTATCCACAGTCTGTGGAGCTATCAATTACAGTCAGGCTAGTTAAGGAATGACTGGAAGAATTTGGGATCAATGAGGACCTTCTGGAACAATGATTTTTCACAGAACTAAGATGTTCCATCCAGAACATTCCAGGACCCCCAACTTGGTGGTTAAACAAGGTCCTAAGACTACATGCAAGATTCCTTTTGCTTTTATGTTTGTTTGAATAAGATTTCTCTTATTTTTGTTTTAGAAATTGTTTTTCTAAACCAACAAAAAGGGATTTTTTTCTCTTTCTTACTTCCTCTAAAGAGACTTTTGTAATAAATACATACATAGTCAAACAAAACAAATTCCCTTATTGGTTGTATCCAAAAACATGTTTCATCCTGTATCCTGTGCTTTCTACTTCTAACAGGAAGTGGATACTATATTCCATCATTGGGCTGGCATAGTTCTTAAGAAGTTACTCATTTTTACAGTTGTTTTTATTGTATAAATCAGAATATAATTTCATTATATAATGTTGTTATACAACAGTAATAAATTTACTTCATCTTGCATAATTTTATACATGTTGGAAGATTCCTTTTGGATAGGCACACTTTCCCAGGCTCATTTGACATTTGTTGTTGATCTCCAGCCTTCTTATGAGTTGTTTTAGCAATATGCAGAATGTTTTGTAGGTTGGCCTGTGTGGTCTCTAGTTCTTCCAGGTAGAGGTTGTTTATGGGCATAAATATATGGGATTTCAGAGCAAGACAAAAGCCAAGGATGAAAACTATAGTGGGTGAAAAATGTTATGCTCTGTGTGGTGGTGATTATCCAGGTCTTAGAACACAACCTTGCCATGGAAAAACCAGTGGCCCAATTTCTTTAGTGGTGGGAAATGACCTGCATATATATGGCTAGAATATCTTACCATAGCATTCAGTGAATAATTTATCCACTGAGGGGAGTTCAGGGGCATTGCATATATAGATCTTTGGACTTGAAGTCTGGATAACCCAAGTTCAAATTCCCTTAAACATTTTTTAAATGTAATTTATGTATTTATTTTCAAACCCTTATCTTCTGTCTTGGAATTGGTACTAAGTAGCGGTTCCAACTTAGAAGAATGGTAAGGGCTAGGCAATTGGGTTTAAATGACTTGTCCTGGGTCACACAGATAGGAAGTGTCTGAGGTCAGATTTGAACTTAGGACCTCCTGTCTCTAGGCTTGGCTTTCTATCCACTGAAGCACCTAGCTGCCCTGATTATTTTTTAAATTAAAATTTTTTTTTAATTTTCAAAACTCAGTTTTCTCTCACTCCCATTTTCCACATTATTCAGTCATTTTTTTCAGTTGTGTCTGATGCTTCATGACTCCATTTGGGGTTTTCTTTGCAAAGATACTGAAGTAGTTTGTCATTTCTTTCTTCAGCTCATTTTACAGATAAGGAAACTGAGACAAATGGATTAAATGATGTGCCCAGGGTCACACAGCTAGTAAGTGAGGCTGAATTTGAACTCGTGTCTTCTTGACTCCAGGTCTGGTGCTCTATTCACTGTATCACCTAGCTTCCCCATTCCCTTTCCCTACCCTACATTGAGAAAGCAAGAAAAGCAAAATCTTTGTTATACACATTAAGCAAAACAAAGTTTTTCATTAGCTATGCCTTACAAAAATATCTTAATCTACCCTCAGTCAATCACCTCTCTGTTAGGAGGTGGACAGTATGAGTCCTCAGGGATTGTGGTTGGTCATTGTGTTTAACAGAGTTCCTAAGATTTACACAATATATATGTATATATTTATAATATGTATGTGTATATATACATATCTGTATGCATATATATTTTTACGTTTTGTTTTAATCAGTCAAGAGCCACTTTTTCAACTTTCTTCCTTTCCCATTCCATTTAAAACACAAGAAAAAGCAAACCCATTATGAATAAGTAATGTCATAATAAATTTCTATATTGGTCATTTCTTTAAAAAATTTGTCTCATTTTGCCTTCTTGAGTCCTTCGTATCTCTATCATTAGGTGGGCAGCATATTTCCTTATTAGTTCTCTGGAATTCTGGTTGGTGATTATGTGGATAAGAGTTAAGTGTAATAGTATTCTATCACCTTATATACCATAATTTGTTCATTGATTCTTTAATTTATGGACACTGTCTCAAAATCCCATTCTTTGCTACCTCAAAGACATTTTTATACATCATTAAAATTTGTTTTGCTTAGTATTAATCTACTCTACCTCTACTTGTCCCTCCCCAATTCTTCTTTTTTCCTCCTACTTCCCTGTTGAATAAATATATTTCTGAACTCTGTGTTTTTTTTTTCCTTTACATCAATTTGAATAAGAGTGATGTTCAAGGGTTAGCCACTTTTCCATCTCTCCTTGCTGGTCTTGTTGTCTACTTGTTTATCCTCATTATGTGAGATAATTTCCCCATATCTTCCTTTCCCCTTAGCCTCAGTATATTCCTTTTCCCCTCCCCTTCCATTGCTTTCTTAAGATCATTAGAATGAGGACTACTCCTAGGACTTATCTATTTTGACTTTCTCTATGAACCCTGTTCTATCATATTTGAAGGTTGTTTGTCCTTGGTTAGTCCTTTGCCATTGCTCATTTATGTTTACCTTTTTATATTTGTTTGTTTTTTCACTTTTGTTTGTACCTCAAAGTTTCTCTGCAGCTCCTGATTTTCATCAGGAATGTTTGGAGATCTCCTATTTCATCAATCAATTTCCCTCTATACAAAGTTATACTCAGTTTTTCTGGCTAAGTTATTCTAGGCTTTAACCTTAAATCCTTTGTCTCTTGGGATATCATATTCTAAGTTCTCTGCTCCTTTGTGGTGGAAGCTACTAAATTGTATGTGATCCTGATTGTGGCTCCTCAGTACTTGAATTCTTTTTTTCTGGCTGTTTGTAGTATTTTTTCTTTGACCTGGAAGTTCTCAGTTTTGACTCCAATATTCCTAGGAGTTTCATTTTGGAGTTTCTTTCAGGAGATAGACAACGGTCCTTTCTCTTTCCAGTTGGTCACTTGTTCTAAGAGAGCTGGAAGTTTTCTTCTAAGGTTTCCTGAAAAATGATGTCTAACTGTTTTTTTGTTTGTTTGTTTATTTGTTTTTGGTAATGCCATTCAGATAGTTCAATGATTCTTAAATGTTTTTTTCTCCTCAATCTATTTTCTAGGTCAGTTGTTTTTTTGCTCTGAGATCCCTTAGGTTGTTTCTTTTTTTCCCAGTATTTTAACTTTGTTTCAATATTTATTATTGGATCATAGAGTTTTTTGCCTCTCTTTGTATCCCTAGTAATTAGCACAGTGCCTGGCACATACATAGTGAACACTGAATGAATGCTTTGTTGGCTGACAATGTTTTAGTAATACCAACTTAGATCTTTTATGAAGGATAGATTAGAGACACAAGAGAATGAAAGCAGGGAGACCCATTAGATGATTATTTCAATAGTCAGTGAAAAATAATAAGGGCAGATAGAAGGAGGATAGAACAGATGCTCTAGCTTTGTAATTGACAAGTCATGGAAATGATCTGGATATAAGGGGTGAGGGAGAAGGAAGAATTAAACATAATTCCAACGTTGTAAAACTAAATGATTCAAATAATAGTGTTCTCAAAAGAAATAGAAAATTTTGCAAGGGTTGGGTGATGAGATCAAGGCAAAATATAGTAAGTTTTGTTTTGTTTTGGATATGTTGGGATCATTCAGCACAGGGCTCTCCTCTGGTAAGAATTCAGGGACTACCATCTGGGATCACAGTCCTGCTTCTTTGGCAAATGCCCTTAGTTAAGGAAGGCATTATCTCTACATCTTATGAAAAGTGACTGCAGTGGGGGAGGAATGAAGCAGGGGAGTAGAATGCCACTAATCAGTGTGGGCTGGCCTCTTCTGCAAGCTGGTGGGTAGGGTGGAGTCTCAAGTATTCTGAGTCATAATCTTGGCCAGAGAATTGCTTTATCATGGCAGAGGTGGGGAATAAAGGTGGTATGTAATGAGGAAAGAGTAGAACAGAAGAACCTGCCAAGTCTAAGCCTTAGTTTTTCAGTAGGAAATCTGAAGGTACCAGTACAGGGAGTGAACACAAGTGAATGGTACTAAGAAAGCAGCAGCTGGACGAGTATGTCAAATGAAGATTCAAATAATTCAGGTGTTGAATGCCACTAGAATGGGCTCTGTGGAGATGGCAGCAGTGGAAATGTTCTTTGAATGCTCCAAGAATATGAGTAAATTATATATTCAATTCTTTTCCATCTACAAGAAGCTGATCTACAAATGAGCATAATCTGGTGTGAACATTTCCTTTCTCTTTTCTTTTCACTCTCTTCCTCCTTCAAATTCCCTGTTACTTAATTCCTTCATCCTGCCATTAGTCCATGCTCTTGGTACTGAGTGAAAAGGCTCCTGCTTCATATCCAAATCATTCTTTCTCATTATTCTCTTACTGCATTCAGCACATTATTCACCACACATTTATTTCCTTCATTGAAATGTATTCAGTACTACAGAAACTACATACCACCAAAGCTACCTGATATTAGAAGATCTGAGTCCAAACCTCCTCTTTGATGCTTTCTACCAGTGTTTGTCAGTCAACAAGTATTTTCTATGTTCTTTCTAAATACCAGGAACTGTGCCTATCTCTAGCAAAACAAAGAAAGGTAAAAATAGTTCCTGCCTAAAGGAAATAACATTCCAAAAAAGAGAAACAAGCAACTATACACATATAAACTTTTTTCAATATGAATGGTAAGTAACTTTGGATAAATCACTTAATCTTCCTGGGTCTGCAAACTTTTAAATGAAGAGTCTGAATTAGAAAAGCCTCTGAGGTCCCTTTTAGACCTGAATCTATAATTCTTTGATCCTTACCATGAAAACACTTTTAAAGTTAAGAATATAAACATCTCAAGATCTCATTTTATGTTGTCTCCCCTGACAAACTCCATTATGGATAATTAGTGAATTGTTGTATAGCAAAATTCAGGAGGAAAAAGAAAGAAGTGAAATTGGAGCTACAATTCCCAGTTGGAGGAGCTCAGTGGATCCACAATGAAAGTTAGGCTCAAGTGTAGAGCCAAGATGGCAGAATAGCAAAAGGAAATATGTGGAGCTTCTCCCAATTTCTTCCCTCCCCCCACCAACTCCTCTAAACAGATTTAGAAAATACACCAGATCAAATCTTGAGTAGAAATTCCAAGAAAAGACATTATAAGGAGTCATTTTTCGAAATTGAGTCAAAATGTGGAGATGGACAGAAAGATCTGTAGACACTTAGAATCGGATCAAGCTAGGACTGGCTTTGAAATCTGTTCTACTACATAATAATTGGGATAGGTATACAAGACCAAAGAGAAACTTGATGTTCTGTCACTTTTAATTAAAAAAAGAAGTATTGTTGGTCATGGGCTCTTTCTAGTTAACTAAGAGTGGTTGAATCCAGCAACAGTCTACTGAAATTTTAAACAGGGCAAGCTCACAGGCATTGTGTTAAGACTCAAAGGCAAGTCAAGAACTTGCAGAACTCAAACTAAGAAGACAATGATCAGATTTTTACTTTGGATCAGACCACTTTGGGATAACTGAAAGTTTACAGGTCCCCAGTTTGTTGGACTTGAGATTCTAAAATAATACAACACTCAATACCTCAACAAATCTAAAGCAGGACAAACCAGACATTCCTTCCAGAAATTCACAGAGTTCAATCCTAATATAAAGTCCAAAATTATGAAGTAAAATAGAATAAGCAAACAAAAAAAAATCTCAGCATTACAAAACTATCATCATGACAGAGATGCTTAAGACAGAAACTCAGAATAAGAGTATGACTCCAAAACATCTTCAACAAAAGCCCCAAAGTAAAATACAGTTTGGGTACAAGTTCAACTAGAATTCTTGGACAAGATGAAGCAAGAATTTTTTAAAAAATGAGTTAAAATTTTTTTTTAAATAAATGAAATGAACACTAGAGGAAAAAATGAGAAAAGAGAGCTATGGAAGAATGAATTAGAAAGAGAATTAACAGTCATCACGTTTTTCTTCTGTGTTTCTACTCCCACCATTCTAAATCCTTACTATTTTTCACCCTTTTTTCCCCTCATCTTCAATTTGTTGCCAAGGACTGTCAGTTTCTTTGTAATATCTCTTGAATATTGTCCCATTTATCCTCTAATACTGCTACTATTCTGGTGCCGGTCCTCATCTCCTAATTCTGGACTATTGTAATAGTCTTCTAGTTGGCCTACATGACATAAGCCTAAAGCCAATAGTTAGCATTATCTTTAATAAAGGAATGCTAGAAGTCTTTCCAGTAAGATCAGGGGTAAATCAATGATGTCCATTGTTAACACTATTTGATGCAGTCTTGAAATATTAAATGTAGCAATAAGACACACATACAAAATTGGGAGATAAGCATAGGCAAAGTAAAAACAATTTTTTTCTTGCTAATGATCTGGTGGTTTATATAGATTCAATAAAAATTCTTTTTGTAGTAAAGCATTGGAACCTGTAATTTGGGAATTAGCTGAAGAATTTATGGTATATCGATGTAACTGAATATTATTATGCTCTAAAACATTGTATCAAACTCATATATAAACAAAGGGCACTAAACTATAAAGAAGGATCTGGGTGGATGTATCCTGACTTATAAAACCAGATATTAGGGAGTAGTTGGGTGGTTCAATGAATTGAGAGCCAGGCCTAGAGATGGGAGGTCCTAGGTTCAAATCTGGACTCAGACATTTCCTAGCTGTGTAACCCTGGGCAAGTCACTTAAGCCTCGTTGCCTAGCCCTTACCACTCTTCTTCCCTGGAACCAATACATAAGATTGATTCTATGATAGAAGGTAAGGGTTTTATTAAAAAAAAAACACCAACCAGATATTAACACTTTCTATGTTTTATTTTATTTTTATTTATTCTGTTAAATATTTCCTATTTATGTTTTTATCTGGTTCTGGCACTTGTGTCTTAATGGCCACAATTTCCACAATTTTGGTGATGTCTGACAATTCTACTCTAGAAATGTTGAGAGAGATATATTTTTAAAACTTGGGAAGATTTGTACAAATGGATATAGAATAAAGTAAGCAGAACTAAGAAAGAAACTTAAAGGTAACTACAATATTGTAAAGAAGAACAACATTGAAAGATTCTAATCATTCTAATGATCCAATAACGAATGCAGAAAACCTATGAGTAAGCGTGTTACCAACTCTTGGGAGAGAGATGATGGCCTATGGGTAGAGATAAAAATTTCTACATATGACTGATATGTGGATTTGTTTTGACTATACCTATTTGTTATAAGAATACTGCCATGGTGCAAAAATTAGCTCATTTGAAACCTACAGGAAGTATAATAGTCCCTCAAGTCCACTGGGTTCCATCCTCAGTATTTTTAGGGAGTTGTGAGATTTTAAATGGTTGAGGTCTTAAACTGTAGTGGTTAAAATAGTGGAAGATATAAATTGTGATAGATATAAGAGAGGGTGAGTAAGTTTGACCGCAGGAATATGTTTCACTACAGTGTCTTGGGTTTAAAATAAAATATAAGGTGGTCGCCAGGGAAATATTCCCAATTATTCAAATACCCAAGTCAATTGGGTTTTATAGAGATTTTAATTAACAATACAATGAGTAATCAAAGAAAGAGAGAGAGAGAGTAAGAAAGGAATAAGTATGAAGGGCCTCAATCCAACATGGCCTAGACCTGAGTCTTAAAAGAGAAATCAGTCAGTTTTTTATAGCTCACCATAAGATCTATCTAAGTAAGGATTTCTAATGACACCAGGCCAGCAGCATCTCAGCTGCTTTCACCAGCTCCCTCCTCCATCTGAATGTTTCAGAATCAGTCTCCTCAGAATGAATCTCTCCAATCTGAATGTTTCAGAATGACTTCCCAGCTCTTCTCTGAGCTCTTATTTTTAAGGGCAAAATTTCCTCTGTCACCTCCCCTAAGTCCTTACATCTCCAATCACTGTAGATGTTTCTAAAGGACCACCCATTCTTAGTCCACACCTAAGAAGGTGTGGATTTTTGAGTAATTCACACCAGGAAAGCTCTGAGTAAGTTTTCCAGTTCTTTGTTCCTTGTAAATTCACAAGTTGCTTGACCTTTATAGGTACTTAGCTTAAGAAAAGTATGGGTTTAAGTACTTTTCATTGTTCAGAAAAGAGTTTACAACTTTATCTTCCCCTAGGGCAGACCCAAGTAGGTAAAGTAGAATTCTCACATTCCTGCTTTAAGTAGAGTTCACTGCCCAAATGGGGAATGGTCTTAATCCAATCTTATAAAGTAGGGTCTGGGAAATTTTAAGGTTTACAGAGTTCATATTAAAGGAAAGATTAGGAAAGCTGTCACAGTCAATTCTTGGTTAGGAAAATTCCTAACATTTAGGAAAAGGTTTGGATATATGCCTTAACTTCCATTTATATATATTTTTCTTGCTAACCCTTGTTCTCTTTGAAGTTAAAGTAAAATTCAAGTTATTGGGTTGTTAGGGTAATGAAGCACCCAAATATGTTATAGTGACTGTTGATAAACAAGGATTGGGAGGGGAATTTGGGGAAAGAGCAGACCTTTTCCAGGAACTTCCCTAAGGACTTGGGGAAGCAGATATACTTGTGGTATCAGGCTAAGTTTTCTGCTCTGAGATGCCTATGGAGCTGATGGCTTTTCTCAGTATTTCCTTTCTTTGCCTCAATTGTCTTTTTTGTTTTCCTTTATCTAGTTTTCCTTTCCAACTTAGCTCTTGATGTCCCTACACCTTCCTCTCTGTCTCCAAATCCTCAAACTCTCTCCTTGGTTTTGAACCAGCTCCACCTTCAATACAAACTTCTAGAGTGTGACCAATTAGAATTGACTTTTGGCCACACCAAATTTCAGTGTCCATGATTGATTCAAGGCAATGTTGTGAAAGGGAATTCTTTGTTCTTTTTGTCTATTCTGAGTTTACACTTGGAAAAAGAGAGTCCTTTATTCTCTTTGCCTAGTTGGAGCTAACACTAACTTAAGTACCTTACTAGATTGTGAAGACAGGATTAACTCTCTTTTGTCTACCTTTTGATGGAATGAACACAAGCTTGAACTAGGCAGAAGAGCTCAAACCACTTAGTGAATTCACACCCTGTATAATTGAAAATCTGTTACCCTTAAAAAAAAACTACATTTCCCAGGAGCCCACTGACTTCCTGTCATTACATACTTCCTATAGACAGGGAATAAATATTCAGTGGGAAGTCCTGCTTCTGCTCTTAGGCATGCAACCATCATGGTGATGGTGGTGAATGGGGATTTTGAAAATGGATAATCAGTCATGGGCACCTGGTCTTTATTTTATACCCTCTTTATTCCTTGATTTCTAATGGTCATTAAAAACCTCCTAAAATATAATATTTTATTATTGACATTAATTTTAATTTTTATAGTTGTTGGCAACCAGAAGGGATGAGAAAAACTCTCAATTTTTTTAAGCTAGCCTAAATAAAAATTTAAGCCACATTTCTCCTTCCAAGGATTTTGCCCCCTCCCCACCCACCTGAATTCTGAGAGGACTCCAAACTCTCTTCCTGAGCTGTTGCTCTGCTCCTGCCAATTTGTATGTTTTGTTGTTGTTGTTTTGTTTTTCTCCTTTTGCCTGGTCACCCTTCCTATGGGCCTGGCTATTTTTAGTTTGAAGACTCTTACCCATCTGCTTGAGTCCATGTTTGTGTTCCTCATTCCTCACTGCTGCCTGCTCCTGCTCCTGCTCTTGCTCAGGCTCCTGATCTGCTTGATCCTGATTGCTCATCTTCCTACTCTGGCCACAGTCCCAAATCTCTGGGCCCCAACCCCGACAAACTGCTGTTGTTGGTCCTGCTGGTCTGCTGGTAGCTGCTTCTACATCTTTATAACTCACAAACTTGGAGCCGCTCTCTGGGCAGCAACTGGTAAAAACTAGGGTGTATTTTCCTTAGGAAATGATTAGCCTCCTAACTCCCTCTCCACATGTCTGGGGAAACTAAGGTTTTACCTCTGAGAGAAGGGAAGAAGCAAGTTACTCTTCCAAACAGGAAATAAATTACAAGCATGACTGGTTCTATGAAAGAGCAATGCATTACCTATTTCAAACAGCTTCCAGCTTTAGGATGTTTTTTTCATGGGTGCACTAATTCTTTCACTTATCTTGCCTAAGATTCAGGGGAGAAAACTCATCTCCCTACACCCTTTGCCATTTGGGCCTGCCCAGTCTCTAAGATCCATCAATCTAAGATTGGGATTCTTCCTTACCATGTTCATTGAGGAATTCTCCCTCACTAGGGGAAAGCAAAAAAAAATCTCACAAAGGGAATCTGGATAGATAGAGAAAGGAATTTTAAAGAGACTGGAGGTGAAAATTTTAAGCCTTTTCAGACTTTATTGTTTTATGAAAGTCTCTGTATTTTATTGTATTTTGTTGATTGGTTTAAGATTTAATTTTGTTGTTTTAAGTTCATATATTAATGTATTCAAAACTATTCTGTTACACTTAATCAGTTTCATCTACTGTGTTTTAACTACTGATATATTCTGTTACCTTTCCCCTATAACTATACTGAACAAAAATTATTGAATAAGCCCATATAAAAACAGCTTTTTCTTCCATTTTTGGCTTTGTAAATTGTCACACAGATGATGGATGGACTCTGTCAGCCTGGCTAACACCCTTTAGTAAATTTAATGAGCTAAATATCTCAAATTGATTTTAAGGAGTCTTTAGATATGATTAAAATTTTTTTTCAACAACTCTGATCATTTTTCCTACCTCTGAGTTATTTGTAACAAGACGTAAAGGATCCATTTTAGTAGCTGAAGTGAAGTACAATTATAATCCCCACCTCCTGCATTTGTAAAAATGTAAATGGATGGGATATAACAGTCTCATACCAAAGGAGCTGGCCAGGGCATGGTACCCCTGGATGGCTCCCAAAAAAGAACATCTCTCATTTGTAACTCTTCAGTTTAATTTACTTCCACCAGAACAATCTAGATTTCTTGGTAATGTTTTAGACCCAAATAAGTTTTACTTTGTTTAAAAATATCTCAACCAAGGAACCTTTGTATTCTACTTTTGCGTAGCTGACACAGTGTGTCAATGATTGTAAAATACATATTTTTTATTTTTAAAAAGTATTATTGCTTTTGCTTGCATGTGCAATATACTATTTCAGTTTTTCCTCTCCTTTTTGTATTTGAAGCACGTCACCAGTATTAAGAAGATTTTCTTTAACGTTTTTGATTTTGCAGTAATATAAGTTTAAAATACATTTGTTCTAATATTAATGCATACCCAAAAAAGTTTTAAACTATAAAAATGATACCATTTGTTGTTAAAAAAATTTATGGGACTTTGCTTAATGATTCTGTCTGATTCCAGGAGAAGGGAATACAAAAAGAACCATTGCACAATGCCAAAGAAGCACAAAGCTAAACTGCATAGTGCCAATCAAGCACAAGGTCAAAGAGATCAACCAATCCCAATGGGATTGATGAAATTTTGAGCCAAGACAAGAGGACTTGAACTTGTTTGGGGTTTGAGGTTATGACTATTTTGACATATGTCAAAGGCAGGTCTTCCTTGTCCCACATTCTACCAAGTATCTCAAATTTGACTCCTACTTAGCTCCTATAATCTAGTCCCTATTCTGTCTTTCATAGTGTGGCAACTTCCTATAGTCTTGGTGGCAAATGGGTAAGTAAAATATTATTGCATTTTATCCTACAGACTTGTGGTATAGAAATTAGTTCAATTGGACCTTAATACAAGGGCCTGTTAGAAATTTATTAAATTGAACCCAAAATACAAGGGCCTATTATGAATTTATTCTTGCTTACTCAAAATATTATGTACATAGATTTTTTGATATTTTGATTCTGATTTTGATTTTTTTCTTTCTCCCAAAAGAAGTTTATTTTTTCTTCCATTTGTTTTTCTTTTATTTTTTGTTTTTTTTTTCTTTTGATAATTGATTCATATACCTCATAACTCAGCCATGCATTCCTAAGTGATCCCTCTGTTTTTCAACACTCTCTTCGTGAAGTAATGTATTATTATTCTAAAATGAAAAGTTTAAATTCTTTTGAGAGTAATTTTAGGTTAAGAAACATGCTACCTCTCTGAATCCAGAAAGTGAAATGTTTGGCAAAGACACCATGAAGATGCCTCCACAGACAACACACTGCACCAAAAGATGCAGAGTGAACTTTGGAATGTGGTGATATGAACTGTGTGGGTTGAATGCATTTGTTTTGTATGTATACTCTTATGCCAAAGGGAACTACCCCGTAACTGGTTTTTTTGTCAATGTGCCTAGCAATAATTGATTTTGTTCTCTTTTCATTTTATCCCCAAATTATTGTAATTTCAAAATTGGTTATGTTTATAAGATCCATTGGAGAGACTAGTCTTCTAGGGGGGAATGTATAATTAAAAATCTGTTACCCTAAAAAAAGAACTACATTTCCCAGGAGCCCACTGACTTCCTGTCATTGCATACTTCCTATAGACAAGGAATAAATATTCATTGGGCAGTCCTGCTCCTGCTCTTGGGTGTATAGCCAGCATGGTGATGGTGGTGAATGGGGATTTTGAAAATGGCTAATCAGTCATGGGCACCTGGTCTTTATTCCTTGATTTCTAATGATCATTAATAAACCTCATAAAATATATCTTTATTATTAAGATTTAATTTTAAATTTTACAACCCTACCTAGTACTAGGTGAGAAGCCATCAAGATACTTGGAGAGCTCTACTCTTTTTTCTAATTCAAATAGTCAGAAATTTTTGAATTCTTTTAATAGTTCACACCCTCAGAAACTGTGAACCTTTTGGATGAGTATTCACTCCTCCAGAAGGTGCGAATTGGTTCCCACAAACACTGCCCCCTGGGCATTAGTAGACAATCTGGAAGCTGTGATTGATTGGCTTCTGTGAAGAGGGGAGGAGACAGGAAGCCACTATATGAATTTTTGGGGTTAAGGAAGTTGGCTTCAATAAGGAAGTCAGCTTAAGGAAGAAGTTCAGTTCAGGGGAAATAGTTGGACTCAGAAGTCACCTTCGGCTCCAGTCCTTGTCTTGACTCTGCCTCTTGGAGGAAACGTGGGTGAGTGGACAGCTGGCTTTCTCTTCCTGTCTTCTGGACAGAGTTTAATTCTGGTTGAAGATTAATTAAGTCCTGACTGAGCCAAGCACTGGAATAATATTTAGTTAGAGAGGTTAATGTTTTCTCTACCTTTTTGCATTTCTCTACTTTCACTCTTTCTACCTCTTTTGTAAATAAAAGTTAGTAAAGTAATTTCAACTTTGAGCATATATTTCAGTCAAACCATTAAAATTTAATTATTACATTTCCCAGGTCTTAAACTCTCCTGGTAGATTGATACTTACAACAACAAGGAAGGATACAATTTGATGGTTTGTTAAATAAACACTTCACATTTCTTCTCAGTTCTGCATTTCCAAACACTACCCTCCAGGTGTATGTCTTCTGACAAGTCAGGTCAGGACTTGCACTCATCCTCTGGCTGATGGCCATCTCCTCTCAGAAGCACTGTGCTGAGAAAGCAGCTCTGTAATATAGATAGGAACTGTTTAAGAACCAGGATCCTTAAATCTCTCAAATTCCAAAGACTGGTTTAAAAGCTGTTCATATCTCTCTGAGGATCCCTGTTTCATTATCTATGCTCAGATAAAAATAGCAAAGGCAACTAGAAGCCTCAAGGTCCAGGCTCAACTCACTTAGCTAAGTATCCATTTCACTCACAGTTTTCCTGAAGAGTACAAGAACATAATGCCAAGGTGTGGGAATAGGTTTTTCCTTTCTCCTATTTCTTCATAGGAAACCTATGGAGGGAGGGTGATTTGATACAAGGAGAATTAAAGAGAAAAAGATAGAAGGCCAGGTTAATCACTTTTTTAAATGATAGCTTAAAAAGGTGATTACTACTAAAAATATTTTTTCACTAGTACAGCTTTCTCTTTTTAACTTTTTTTTAATGAGCATTTACTTTGTTTTCCTTCCATTCCCCAAAATATATATTTCAATGGGTTTGGGGACACAGTTCCAAATTGTTTTTTCAGAACGGTGGGACCAAGTCATAGTTCCATGAACAGCATTGATGAGCCCATTTCCCTCCAACGTTTATCAATTTCTTTCTTTGTCATCTTTGCCAACCTGATAGATGTGAATTAGAATCTCAAAGTTGTTCTAATGTTGTGTGTCATGAAAATGAACCACATAATGTGAAAGAATTTTAAAAAGAAATGTATTATTAGGTCATTTTGTGGAGAAAGAGCCAGAAAGAAGTTGTAGCTCCTCCTTCAAGTTTTTGTGAGAAATTACATCATATAGAATTATGGGCTTAAGGAAATTTGCATGATGGACAGTAGTCTCTAGAAGGACAGTTTGAGATGTATATCAGCAGGTAAATCAATCTAATTTGGGAAACGCAAAACACAAGCTTTGGGTAGACTCAAATGAAGTACTGGATGGGACCTACATACTCCTTAAAACCATCCAGCTTCCCTGGTGTATCTCTGAGGTCAACCTGATCTTGACAGAAAATCAAACTTTTAGGATTAGACAATTTTCTAGCCACATAAAGACAGATCCAAACAATATTGTTGTTATTTAGTCATTTCAGTCATGTTCAACTCTTTACAACCCCATTTGAGATTTTCTTGACAAATTTTCTATTCCTTTTCCAGCTAATATTACAGATTAGGAAACCAAGGCAAACAGGGTCAAGTGACTTGCCTAGGGTCACACATCTAGTAAGTGTCTGAAACCAGGTTTGAAATCAGGAAGATGAGTCTTCTGACTCCAGGCCTGGCACTCTCTCTACTGTGATTTCTAGCTGCCCTTAAACAGAATTAACAAATAGTTAAAAAAAAAAAAACATTTTCTCTATAATGGATATTATTGATAGTTTAGAACATTTTTACATGACTATTAATAGCTTGAATTTCTTCTTTTGAAAACTGCCTATGCATATCCTTTGACTATTTAAAACTTGAGGCATGGTACATATTCGGATATATTCAACTCAGTTACTTGTATATCTGGGATATGTAGAAACTTGCAGCAAAGACTTTAATTACATTCCTTTGGTGACTCCCTTTTAAAAATCCACTGAGTAGGTTAGATCTCCTGGCTTAGTAACCAGTTCTACCTGGCAACACCATCATGTTGGAGGACCAGGGGGCAACCCAAGGTTTACTCCATCATCACAAAGTGGCAAGTGTTTTGAAGGTAAGCCAAAAGTAACTGGGACACCCAAGACATATTCTACATGATAGCTTTTATATGATTAATTCCATGAATGCTCTGTGGGTTTCAACATCTATTACACTAATAACAACCCTATGAAGATCATTTTATAGGGGGCAGCTAGATGACTCAGAGGACAGAGAACCAGGCCTAGAGATGGAAGGTCCTGGGTTCAGATTTGACCTCAGACACTTCCTAGCTGTGTGACCCTGGGCAAGTCACTTGACCCCCATTGCCTAGCCCTTACTGATCTTCTGCCTTATAATTAGACTTGATTCTAAGACAGAAAGTAAGGATTTAAAAAAAGAGAATCATTTAATAGATGACACTTTATAAAAACCTAATTCTGATGCATTATCATGGCATAGAAATTCCTCATGGATTTTTTTCTCTTTCTTTAGAGGTGGGTAGTATCCCCAAAGAAACTCAGGTTAACGGAATCTTGCTCCCCCCATCCCCCAGGTTCTTTTAATAAAATTACAGTCAATTGAGATCAGAGTACTACTGGCAGTTGAAAAGAATTAGCCATGCAGCAAATGGCTCTCTCTTCTCCCTTCTTTCCCCACCATTGGCAATGGCATCTTGCAGCTGAGCAAATCATTTAGCAGTAAATGCTATATGCCTAGCAGAGAAGAAGCCCAGAAATACAGCTACGGAATTGAGAGAGAGTAAGTGGTAGTTAAGCCATGAAGAAGAGCCCATCTGTGGGACAGGAGGTCTATTTGAGTAAACTGTGAAGCAAAGATGCTGTGCCATGGTGGTAGAGATGCCACAAGAAGAGAAAGGGTCCTGGGGTTCTTCACTATCAGAAGTAAGAGCTGCCTAAGCCACATGTGCTCCCCAACTGTATGTACCTCTCCACACACAGACTCTATGTGTGGCCACTTCTCCAATGATGTGTTTTTGGTAGGGAAAATATGCCCCAGGTTTCTGGAAGGAATGCTTTATTATTTCATTCATTCTGTCCCATTTTAGGAAATTCCTTTGTTTTGATATGTTCTTACACTGACTATAGAAGGTTAAATCATTAGTAGGGATTTTTGAGCTATACTTTTGGGAATGTGGACCTAGAGAGTACCTTGAAACTTGAGAGAGGGGAAGTAATTTTCTGGGGAAACCTAAGTACAAGTAGCACCAAGAAAGAGATGGGGAGCTACATTTTAAAAAAGTTTTCTTGATGTTTTTGTTTTCTTGCAGCCTTCATGCAGCCAGAGTGTGGGGAAAGTGCTCCCCTCCCACTTTCCTCAAAGGAAATCAATGGAGGGAGAACAACTTGATGCAAAGAAGTGAAGAAAGAGGAAGAGAGAAGACCAGGTTACTTACTTTAAAAAAATTATTACTTAAAAAATCAATTACTGTTAAGAATGTATCTTTTCCAGGACACCTTTCCACTTTTAACTTCTTTTTAAAAAAGAGCATTTTCTTTGTCTTTCTCATTCTGCTCATCCACTTAATCCTTTGTTGTGAAAAAGAAAAATGGTTATATCAAAGGGATCGTGTAGAGCTGAAAGAGACCTTTTGTTGTTTAGTCATTTTTTCAGTGCTGTGTCACTCTTCATGATCCCATTTGGATCTTCTTGGCAAGGATACTAGAATGGTTTGTCCTTTCTCCATTCATTTTATAGATAAAGAAACTGAGGCAAACAGATTAAGTGACTTGTCTAAGGTCACCTAGCTAGGAAGCATCTGAAGCTGGATTTGAACTCACAAAAATGAGTCTTCCTGACTCAAAAGAAAGGGACTTTAGAGATAATCAAGTCTACCTCCTTTTATGATGAACTATGATACAGAGAAAGTAAGGAACTTGTCCATATTCACACACCTACTGAGTGTCACTTTAGTTTATTTGTTTTTTTATGGTGGTGTTTTAGTTTTACATGATTATTCTCTTACAAAAATGGATGGAAAATTTTAATTTCATATAATATGCATGATATTATGTAATACATGTATGACCCAGATGGAATTGTTTGTGAATTCCAGGAGTGGGGAGGGAAGGCAGGGAAGGAGACAATTTGGATCATATAACTTCAGAAAACTTATGTGAAAATTTGTTAATATGTGTAATTGGTAAAACAAAATATCTTTACAATGAAAATAAAATTTAAAAAAATTTATTCCCAGGTTTTAAAAGACTTGGTCAGTAAAATATGAGCTTTGGCAGATACTACCAAGCCAGAAAGACTTCAGGTTCAGTTCTAGCAAATGTTGTTCAAAAAGCAGCCTTGCTAAGGACAGAGAGGTTCTACCAGTAAGTTGGCTTATAGGTCAATAATTCTTTGGATATGATAATCCAGGAAAATATTAAATGGTCTTTCATCATGAGTGACACTTTCCACTTTATATTGTGGCAAAGACAGAAAAGTAGAAAAGGAAGTCAAAGGGGCTAAGAACTACATAATTTTTAGAGCACCTGTAAATATTACCTTAACGTTGATATTAAATGTTTAGGATAATTATTCTAAATATAACATGACTGTCTGCTAACTGCTGATATGATATATTAAGGAACTGAATTTAATCAGTTTTGACTTATTGTTACAGGTAAAACCAGAAGATATAAAGATGTGGCAGCTAAATGGAAAGACCCCTCACTTCTCCTTAGAAACATCAAGGGGTCAATGGAAATGTCATTAGCATGACCCCCAAATGAACAAGAAATATTTTAATAGTTGATTGGTTCTTCTGCATTGTGTGTTCCTATGATGAAGATAAAAGATCATAATGAAGATAATTAGAGATATCTATTGAAACAGAAAAATTCAAAGAAAATTTAAGATTTTCACTAGCCAAAATATAATTTCCTGAGCACTTAAGAATTAGTGCTGGACTGTTGGTGGAGTTGTGAATGATCCAACCATTCTGGAGGACAATTTGGAACTGTAAAAGTTAAAATTAAATCTCAATAATAAGAATATTATATTTAGGAGATTTATTAGGGATCATTAGAAATAAAGGAATAAAAGGAATACAAAAATAAAAAAAATGACCACATGCCCATGGCTGATCAGCCAGTTCAGATGCCCACCTTACCACAACCAAGGTCACGATCATCAAGCCAAAGAGTCAGGACCCTCCATGTCCCTGCCTAATAAACCCTGTCTAAAGGAAGTATGTAACAACAGGAAGTCAGTGGGCTCCCTGGAAATGTAGTTCTTTTGGGGGAGTAACAGATTTTCAATTTCAATTCTCAGGGGGGATATAATCCCCTGAGATCTGTGGAAGACTAGCCTCTCCAATGGATCTTGTAAACATAACCAACTTTGAAATTACAATAATTTGAGGATAAGAAGAAAAGTGAACAAAACCAATGATTACTAGGCATATTGAGAAAAAGTCAGTTAGAGAGCAGTCCCCTTAAGCATAAGAGTATGCATACAAAACAAATGCATTCAACTTCACATGGTTCAAATCACCACATCCCAAAGTTCACTCTAGATCTTTTGGTGCAGCATGTGGTCTGTGCAGGCTTTCACTTTCTGCATTCGAAGAGGTAGTATGTTTCTTAACCTAAAATTACACTCAAAAGAATTTAAATTTTGCATTTTAGAATAATAATACTTCCTCCCCCCCCCCCCCCCGAAGAGGGTGTTGAAAAACACCGGGATCACTTAGGATTGCATGGCTGAGTTGTGAGGTATAAGAATCAATTGACAAGAGAAATCAAAAACATAAAAAAAAAATCCAAAGAAAAAAGAAAAAATAATTTCTGGATGAAATGTAGACTCTCAAAGTCTTATGTATAAAAATTTTAAGTAAAGGAAAATAAACCTATAACAGGTCCTTGAATCAGGACCAATTAAAGTCATTTATTTAATTATGTACTTTCCCAATCAGCAGCCAGGACTACAGAAAATTTTGCCACACAATGAAAGAAGGAATAGGGACTAGATTATAGGAGTCGGGTAGGAGCCAAATTTGAGATACTTGGTAGAATGTAGGACAATAGACATATGTCAAAATAGCCACAAACTGGAACCCCAAACAAGTTCAAGCCCTTTTATCTTGGCTCAAAATTTCATCAATCCCTTTGAGATTGGTTGGTGTCTTTGACCTTGTGCTCGATTGGCACTGTAGTTTAGCTTTGTGCTTCTTTGGCACTGTGTAATGGCTCTTTTTGTATTCCCTTCTCCTGGAATCAGACAAAATCATTAAGCAAAGTCTCATAATTTTTTTCAACAATCAATGGCATCATTTTTATAGTTTAAGGCTTTTGGGGCATGCATTACTATTAGAACAAATGTATTTTAAACTTATATTACTGCAAAATTTAAAAAATTAAAGAAAAATCTTCTCAATACTGTTGACATGTGCTTCAAATACAAAAAGGAGAGAAAAAATAAAACTCAGATACTATATTGCACATGCAAGAAAAAACAATAATAAAAAAGAGTTTTAAAAATAAAAAAATATATATAGCTTACAATCAGTGACACACCGTGTCAGCCAAGGAAAGGTAGAATACAAAGGTTTCTTACCAAAAAAATGAGATCCATTTCCTTTTTAACTTAACCACTGTGTGAGTACAAATGATTTTCAGAATAAAACAGTAATATAGTAGATAATGCACATTCAAAGAAGTCCCCCAAATTCACAATAGCTCAGTTAATTACAATAGCAAATAAACCCACTATCATATTTCAAATAAGTTGCTGTATGTCATAAAATAATCTACAAAGTGATGGATATTTGTCGCAATTTTTGACAGGTGTAGCAAATCTTTCAACCTTGGCAAACATATTTTTAAACAAAGTAAAACATATTTCAGTCTAGAACATCATCAAGAAATCTAGATTCTTCTGGTGGAAGTAAATTAAACTGAAGAGTTTTTGTGGGAGCTCTTTTTTGCCTTCCTGCCTCATATAAATACCTTGGTTGGAACATCTCTTTGATTCTCTACCTTTAATACACCATTCTTTATAATATAAATATAAATGGAAAATATCATCCATTCAGAAACCACTAATTATCTAAAATGGTTTCTGAAGACCCCTTAAAATCAATTTGAGATATTTAGCTCATTAAATTTTTCAAAAGTTGTTAGCCAGGTTAAGTCCATCCATCATCTATGTGACAATTAACAAATGCAAAATGGAAAAAAAAAAACCTGTTTATGGACTTTTATAATATTTTACAATATTTTGTTCAGTAGTCATAGGGGAAAGGTAAAAGAATATATCTAATAGTTAAAACATCATATATTAAACTGATTCCATGTAACAGAATAGTATTGAATACATTAATATATAAACTTAAAACATCAAAATTAAATCTTAAACCAAATAATCAGCAAAATACAATAAAATACAGAGACTTTCATAAAACAACAGAGTCTGAAAAGGCTTAAAATCTTCACCTCCAGCCTCTTTAAAATTCCTTTCTCTATCTGTTTACATTACTTTTTGTCAAGGCTCTGGGATTTCCAATAGTGAGGGGGAACATGGGTTTGGGGAATCTCAAACTGGATGAACCCTAGAGCCTGGGCAGGCCCAATTGGCAAAGGGTTGTAGGGAGATGAATTTCTCCCCTGAATCTCAGGTAAGATAATTGAAAGAATTAGTGCATTCATGAATGGTAGAAAAAATCCTAAAACTGAAAACTGTTTGAAATAGGCAAGGTATTGCTCTATCATAGAGTGAGCCATGCTTGCAATTTTACTTCCTGTTTGGAAGAGTAACTTCCTTCCCTTCCTCTTCCCCTCTGAGGTAAAACACTAGGGAACAGTTTGTTTACCTTTACACGTGGACAGGGACACCCTGGTTTTTACCAGCTGCTGCCCAAACAGTGGCTTCAAGTTTTTGAGTTCCAAAGATACAGTGGCAGCTACCATCAGGCCAGCAGGACCAACAACAGCTGTCGGGGTTGGGGGCCAGATATCAAGAGGAGGATTCAGGAGTAGGAGCAGGAGCAGGAACAGGTAGTAGCAGCAGCAGCAGCACTGCCAGAGGCAGCAGTGAGGAACTGAGGAATATGGGCTTAAGCAGATGGGCAAGAGAAGTGTTTATCTCTTCTTCACCAAGAATCCCCCAGCTAAAAATAGTCCAGCTGGTAGGGAGGACAACTGGGCAAAAGGTGAGGATGATAGAAGTAAAGCATCAGCTCTGAAGAGAGTTTGGACTTCTCTTGGATTCTTTGACAATGGGGGGGGAGGGGCAGAGTGAAAAGCCTTGGCAGGAGAAATGTAGCTTTAAAAAAATTATCTAAGCTATCTTAAAAAATTGAGAATTTCTTCTCCAACTAGTGGTTGCCATCAAATGTAAAAATTAAAATAAATGTCTACAATAAAAATATTATATTTTAGGAGATTTATTATGGATCATTAGAAATAAAGGAGTAAGAAGAATACAAAAAAAAAAAAGCCAAAACCACATGCCCATGGCTGATCAGTCAGTTCAGATACCTGCCTTACCACCACCAAGCTCACTGTCACCAAGCCAAAGAGGTGGGACCCTTCACATTCCCACCTAATATGCCCTGTCTACAGGAAGTATATAATGGCAGGAAGTCAGTGGGCTCCTGGGAAATGTAGTTCTTTTTTTTTTTAGGGTAACAGATTTTCAATTTTACAGAACTATACCCAAAAGGCTTTAAAAGAATGTCTACCCTTTGACCCATCCATGCCACTGTTGGGTTTGTACCCCAAAGAGATAATAAGGAAAAAGATTTGTACAAAAATATTTATAGCCATGCTCTTTATGGTGGCAATAAATTGGAAAATGAAGGAGTGTCCATTGATTGGGGAATGGCTGAACAAATTATAACATATTTGGTGATGGAGTGTTATTGTGTTGAAAGGAATAATTAATTGGAGGAATTCCACATGAACTGGAACAACCTCCAGGAATTGATGCAGAGTAAAAGGATCAGAACCAGGAGAATGTTGTACCCAGAGGTGGATACACTGTGGCACAATCAAATGTAATTGACTTTGCTGCTAGTAGCAATGCAATGACCCACAACAATCCAGAGGAACTTATGAGAATGAATGCTATTCACATCCAGAGAAAGAACTGTGGAAACAGAAATGCAGAAGAAAAACACATGATCAATCATGTAGTTTGATAGGGATATTATTAGGGTTTTAATGTTAAAAGATCACTCTACTGCAAATATGTATAACATGGAAATAGGTTTTGAACAATGATATATGTTTAACCCAGTGGAACTGCTTGTCAGCTTTGGGAGGGGGGGAGAAAAGAATAGGGAGGAAGCATCATGAATCATGTAACCATGGAAAACATTCTGAATTTAAAACATTTTTTTAAATCTACCTAAACTATTAAAAAAAATCAGTGCTGAAAAATATGTATAATAAAGATTGCAATGCATGCTAGATGGGTAGAGCACAGGGAACCTAGTCTATTCAATTTACTTTTTGTTCTGAATCAAATACGGTATGTTGCTAAGCCAGAAAAGATATTAGAAGTGTAAGCTTATATAAACCCTAAATTTTTCTATAATTATCTATAATAGAAGACTTTGATCTCTGCCCACACATAGTGGCCAAAAAGGCCCTTTGCCCAGCTTCTATTATCAGAGAGGAGTGGCTATGACCTAAGAGCAGTCCACTGGCCATTGTTCTCAGCAGAATGAAGCTCAGTTGACTTGCCCTCAAGAGATAAATAAGCCTTGAAGATAGTAGCAAGAAGCAACATCCAGCAGAGAAAGACTGACGCTAGAGGAGTAATGTGGCAGTGGAGTATGTGGCAAGAATTACTATTTAAATAAGCCCAGCAAATACGTTGTACCCAGTGAGGTATAGGACCCATTGAGAGATCAGGCAGCCTATACAACCTCAGAGATTTGACTTGTCTTTTCACTGTGAAGCTTCTTATCCATGACCCCTTTCAATGTTCACTTTCCCCATGGGGTATATTTTTCAGTAGATTGTACCCTATGTTTATGACAGTATGTTCAATCAAAAATCTTACTATGCTTATTAAATAAATGCCTTTGCTTTAAATTAATTATCAGTTCATCAAGAAGAATTTAAGTGCCTATTATATTCCAGACACTGTGCTAAATGCTGAGGATACAGTGAAGGGCAAAACCAGTCTTTGCCCTTTTACAACCCAATGGGAGAGACAACATGTATACAGTTACATGCATAGAAGCTCTATACGGGGTAAATTGGAGGCAATCTTAAGGAGAAAGCATTCACATTACTAGGGATCAAAAATGAATTCTTATAGAAAGTGAGATGAGAGCTAAAACTGGAAGGAAGCCAAGGAAGCCAGGAGGTGAGAAAGGAGAGATTTTCAAGCATTGGGAGCAACCAGTGAAAAGACATAAAACCAAGAGATGGAATATTTGTGGAAGGAACAACAAGAAGGTCAGTGTAGCCATATTATAGAGTATATGGATGGGAGGAAAGTGTAAGAAGAATGAAAAGGTAGGGAGGATCCAGATTGTAAAGGATTTTAAATGACAAATGGGATTTTAAAAAAATGTTATTTGTTACATTAACTCCCTCTCTTCCTCCCCTCTCCCCACTAGAAAAAGCATCACTTGATAAAAAGATATATGTGTACATAACACTATGTCTTACTTATTTCTATTTATCAGTTCTTTCTCTGGAGGCAGACATATACCAGTCATTCTTCAAACAATATCTCTGATGTATATTCTCTTGGTTCTATTCATTTTGGTCTTCATAATCTCATGTTAAGTTTTTCCAGGTTTTCCAAAATTAACTTGTTTATCCTGGAGGCAATGGGGAGCCACTGAAGTTTACTGTGTGCATGTGTGTGTGATATGGTCAGCCTACTTTTGGAAAATTAGTTTGATAGCTAAGTGGAAAATGAACTAGAATGAGGAGAATGTTACTGCAGTAGCCCAAGTGTGGCAATGAAGGCCTGCACTAGAATAGTGATGGTAACAGAGAAGAGAAAGTGTCATATAAGAAAGTTGTTACAAAGGTAGAAATAATAGAACTTGGCAATTCCATAGTGTATGAGAAAGAGTGAGTATGACAGATTGTGAGTTTGGATAATTAGAAGAATGATGGTACCCTCTACAGTAACAGAAAACAGGAATCAAACTTGGAGATCTGGGGAGAAATTTGGGACATGCTGAGTTTAAGATGTATATAGGATATTCAGTCCAAGATGTTCAATAGGCAGGTAGAGATATATATCTGGAGGTCAGGACAGAGGTTAAGTATGGAAAAATAGATGTGAGAATCATATGCATAGAAATAATAATTGAATAAAGGGAACTGATGAGCTCACCAGGTAAAACTGTAAAGAGAGAAGAGGACCAAGGACAGAGTTTAGGAGACACCCACAGTTATTAGATATGACCTGGAAAAAGATTCAGCAAAGGAAACTGAAAATATATGGTCTGGCAGGTAGAAGAACCAAAAGAAAGCAGTGTCATGAAAACCTAGAGAGAAAAAGAGTAAGGGACAGTGGCAAAGGCTGCAGAGAAATCAAGAAGGATGAGGACTGAAAAAAAAAAGGTCATTGGTTTTTGGCAATTAAGAGATTACTTAATCTCTTAATCTGCCGGGGAGGGCCTTCAATTGAATGATGATGCTAGACGCCAAAATTCAGAGAGGTGGGAAGAGTGAGAGATGGCACCTTGTTAGCATAGTTGATAGAGTACCATGTCTGAAGTTGGGAGGACCTGGGTTCAAATGTGACCTCAGACATGCCCTAGCTGTGTGACCCTGGAAAAGTCCCTTTCCAGTTATGTGACCCTGGGCAAGTCACTTAACCTCAGATGCCCAACCCTTGTCACTCTTCTGCCTTAGAATTGGTACTAAAACAGAAGATAAGTGGTTTTAAAAGAAAAAAGTGAGAGAAAAGGAAGTAGAAACAATTGTAGATGGTTTCCTCAAAGACTTTTCACTCTCTTCTTTACTCTCTGAATTTTGCCACTATGCTTCAATGGCCTTTTCCCTCCTTTCCTGGAGTCCCCTTTGATGAGTTCTTGGAACTTCCATTTTGTGGAAAGGACAAGACCAGCCCATCCTTCATTCTCCAGATTATAATAATATGTACCTCTTTCCAAGAAGGAAAGAAGTTGTAAGGATAAGGGATAGAAAAAAAAAAGATTGTCTTTAAGAGAAAAGGAGAAGAATTTAGATACAAACCCTGGGAGAAGATTGGGAAGGGAGGAGGATCTTGGGAGTTTACTGTGATTAACAGTCACTCCTTATCTGGCTTCTCTCTGAGCTAGAAGGGAGGACATTTGTTCTACCTTCTGCTGGGAACAGACTAATCTTATGGAAATATTAGGAAATCCTGGGTGTGGAGAACTGCCTTGGAGGATATCTGTCTTTCCCTGAAGTGCCAAGACCAATCTGGCTGAGATAACTTGGTTAAGGTAAACCCAAGGGTTTTTTCATCTGGGACTTTGGGTTTACCTGAAAAGCCAACCCCAGGCTTTGGTTAAGGACTCAGGCAATCTGTGAGTCTTTCCTCCTTAGCCTTTTAGAGATAATCTATAATAGTTAAGTTAGCAGGATAGTCAGATAGTTTTGGGTTCTAGATAAGATCAGGAAGATAAGATCTGGTAAGAAGGGCTTGAGAAGACAAGAAGGGCAACCCCTGGGGGTGGGGGGTGTCTAGAAAGGTGGGAGGAACTAGAGCTGTATAAATTTAGAACCCTATCTACCATTTCCCTAATCCTCAATAAACTTTGTTTTATACTCTCAAGGGGTTGTGTTTTACTGGCCCTGGGAAAGTCCCTAGTTGGTTTTTTTCTATCACCAAACCATGTAGGTCATTTCCAATAAATCTATCTCCTTTTGGAAGTAAATTTCTTTCTTTTTTTTTTTAAACATTATTTTATTTGGTCATTTCCAAACATTATTCATTGGAGACAAAGATCATTTTCTTTTCCTCCCCCACCCCCCACCTCTCTCCTAGCCGATGCGCGATTCCACTGGGTATCACATGTGTTCTTGATTTGAACCCATTTCCATCTGGTTGATATTTGCATTAGAGTGTTCATTTAGAGTCTCTCCTCAGACATGTCCCCTCAACCCCTGTAGTCAAGCAGTTGCTTTTCATCAGTGTTTTTACTTCCACAGATTGTCCTCTGCTTGTGGATAGTGTTTTTTATATCCCTGAAGATTGTTCAGGGACACTGCATTGACAGCAATGGAGAAGTCCACTACCTTTGATTGTACCACAGTGTATCAGTCTCTGTGTACAATGTTTTCCTGGTTCTGCTCCTTTTGCTCTGCATCACTTCCTGGAGGTTGTTCCAGTCTCCATGGAATCACTCCACTTTATTATTCCTTTTAGCACAATACTATTCCATCACCAACATATACCACAAGTTGTTCAGCCATTCTCCAATTGAAGGGCATCCCCTCATTTTCCAATTTTTGGCCACCATAAAGAGCGCTGCTATGAATATTCTTGTACAAGTCTTTTTCCTTATTATCTCTTTGGGGTACAGTCCCAGCAGTGCTATGGCTAGATCAAAGGGCAGACAGTCTTTAGTGCCCTTTGGGCATAGTTCCAAATTGCCCTCCAGAATGGTTAGATCAATTCACAACCCCACCAACAATGAAATAATGTCCCTACTATGCCACATCCCCTCCAGCATTCATTACTTTCCATAGCTGTCATGTTAGCCAATCTGCTAGGTGTGAGGTGATACCTCAGAGTTGTTTTGATTTGCATCTCTCTGATTATAAGAGATTTAGAACACTTTTTCATGTGCTTATTAATAGTTTTGATTTCTTTATCTGAAAACTGCCTATTCATGTCCCTTGCCCATTTTTCAATTGGAGAATGGTTTGGTTTTTTGTATAATTGATTTAGCTCTTTGTAAATTTGAGTAATTAAACCTTTGTCAGAGGTTTTTGTGAAGATTGTTTCCCAATTTGTTGTTTCCCTTCCAATTTTAGTTACATTGGTTTTGTTTGTACAAAAGCTTTTTAATTTGATGCAGTCAAAATTATTTATTTTACATTTTGTGACTCTTTCTAAGTCTTGCTTGGTTTTAAAGTCTTTCCCTTCCCAAAGGTCTGACATGTATACTATTTTGTATTTGCCCAATTTACTTATAGTTTCCTTCTTTATGTTCAAGTCATTCACCCATTTTGAATTTATCTTGGTGTAGGGTGTGAGGTGTTGATCCAAACCTAATCTCTCCCACACTGTCTTCCAATTTTCCCAGCAGTTTTTATCGAATAGTGGATTTTTGTCCCAAAAGCTGGGATCTTTGGGCTTATCATATACTGTCTTGCTGAGGTCACTTGCCCCAAGTCTATTCCACTGATCCTCCTTTCTGTCTTTTAGCCAGTACCAAATTGTTTTGATGACCACTGCTTTGTAATATAGTTGGAGATCTGGGATTGCATGGCCCCCTTCCTTTGTTTTTTTTTTCATTATTTCCCTGGATCTCCTGGATCCTTTGTTCTCAAAATGAACTTTGCTATGTTTTTCTTCTAAATCAATAAAGAATTTTTTTGGAAGTTCAATGGGTATGGCACTAAATAGATAAATAAGTTTGGGTAAGATGTTCATTTTTATTATATTGGCTCATCCTACCCATGAGCAGTTAATGTTTTTCCAATTGCTCAAGTCTAGTTTTAGTTGTGTGGAGAGTGTTTTGTAGTTGTGTTTATATAGTTCCTGTGTTTGTCTCGGGAGATAGATTCCTAGGTATTTTATTTTGTCTAAGGTGATTTTGAATGGGATTTCTCTTTCTTGTTCTTGCTGCTGAGCTGTGTTGGAAATATATAGAAATGCTGATGACTTATGCAGGTTTATTTTGTAACCTGCAACTATGCTAAAGTTGTTGAATATTTTCATTAGCTTTTTGGTTGAATCTCTAGGATTCTTTAAGTAGACCATCATGTCATCCACAAAGAGCAATAACTTGGTCTCCTCCTTGCCTATTTTAATGCCTTCAATTTCTTTTTCTTTTCTAATTGCTACTACTAGTGTTTCTAGTACAATATCAAATAATAGAGGCGACAATGCGCATCCTTGTTTCACTCCTGATCTTATTGGGAATGCATCTAGTTTGTCCCCATTGTAGATGATATTAGCTGATGGTTTTAGATATGTACTGTTTATTATTTTTAGGAATGACCCTTCTATTCCTATGTTTTCTAGTGTTTTCAATAGGAATGAGTGTTGTATTTTGTCAAAGACTTTTTCTGCGTCTATTGAAATAATCATGTGATTTTTGTTGGTTTGCTTGTTGATATGGTCAATTATGTGGATGGTTTTCCTAATATTGAACCAGCCCTCTATCCCTGGTATAAATCCTACTTGATCATGGTGAATGACCCTTCTGATCACTTGTTGGAGTCTTTTTGCTAGTATCCTATTTAAGATTTGTGCATCTATATTTATTAGGGAGATTGGTCTATAATTTTCTTTCTCTGTTTTTGACTTGCCTGGTTTTGGAATCAGTACCATGTTTGGGTCATAAAAGGAATTTGGTAGAACTCCCTCTTTGCTTATTATGTCAAATAGAGTATCATATTATTTAATTTCCAATTAATTTTTGATTTGGTTCTCCATGTACCCTTACTGATCATTATTTTTATTGCCTTATGATCTGAAAAGGCTACATTTATTATTTATGCTTTTCTGAATTTGTATGCCATGTTTCTGTGACCTAGTGTATGGTCAATCTTTGTGAATGTGCCATGTGGTGCTGAGAAGAAGGTGTATTCTTTTTTGTTCCTATTTATTTTTCTCCATGTCTATTAACTCTAATTTTTCTAAGATTTCATTCACTTCTTTTACATCTTTCTTATTTAATTTTTTATTTGATTTATCTAAATTTGATAGTGGTTGGTTCAAATCTCCCACTAATATGGTTTTACTGTCTATTTCCTCCTTCAATTCTCCTAGTTTCTCCATTAGAAATTTGGGTGCTATACTATTTGGTGCATACATGTTGATTAGTGATATTTCCTCATTACTTAAATTCCCTTTTAACAAAATATATTTACCTTCCCTATCCCTTTTAATCAGGTCTATTTTTGCTTTGGCTTTGTCAGATATCATGATTGCAACTCCTGCCTTCTTTCTATCAGTTGAGGCCCAGAAGGTCTTACTCCATCCTTTAATTCTGACCTTGTGAGTGTCTACCCACCTCATGTGTGTTTCTTGAAGACAACATATGGTAGGGTTTGGGGTTCTAATCCATTCTGCTATTCATCTACATTTTATGGGTGAGTTCATCCCATTCATGTTCAAAGTTATGACTGTCACTTGTGGACTCCCTGGCATTTTGATATCTTCCCCTAATTCTGACCTTTCTTCTTTAGCTATTTAACCTTTTAAGCCAGTGTTTTCTTTAAATCAGTCCATGTTTCCCTTTCTAGCCCCTCTCTTTTTGTTCCCTCTCCCTCCCCCCCTCTTATTCCCTCACTTTTTGTGTTCCCTCCCCTCCTATCCCCCTTGGTTTTCCCTTCTCCCTTACCCTGTTGGATAAGATAAAATTCAAGATCCCAATGGATCTGGATGCTCTTCCCTCTCAGAGTTGATTTCACTGAGAGTAATGTTTAAGTTAAAACTCTCTTCCTCTCCTTCTTATAGGAGAATTCTTCCCCTCCCCTTCCCATGTGTATCTTTGTGTGAGAAAGATTATTCTATTTAGTTTTTTCCCCTATTTCTTGGAGTATTTCTTAGTACCATCAATGATTCTCCCCTCCTTTTTTCTTCCTATCCCCCCCTTTCTCCATATCATCTTGATGCCCCAAACTTTCCCTATGCATGATTCTTCTTACTACTCTAATGATGCATACAATTTTTTGAGAGTTACACATTACATTTTCCCCACATATTAATATATATAAATTGATATAAATGTAGTCCTTATAGAAGAGCATTTGAATAAAAGAAAAAGATAAAATTTTCCTCCTTTTCCCTTTCCTTCATATTAACCTTTTCATGTTTCTCTTGCTCTTTGTATTTGGATATCAAACTTTCCACAGAGCTCTGGTCTTTTCTTTACAAACGTGTGGAAATTTTGTATTTTGTTGAATGCCCATACTTTCCTCTGGAAGTATATAGTCAGTTTTGATGGATAGCTGATTCTTGGTTGAAGACCCAGCTCTCTTGCTCTTCTGAATATCATGTTCCATGCCTTACGGTCATTCAGAGTGGAAATTGCTAGGTCCTGTGTGACCCTGATTGGTGTTCCTTTATATTTAATTTGTCTTTTTCTGGCTTCTTGTAAGATTTTTTTCTTTTGCTTGGAAGCTTTGGAATTTGGCAATTACATTCCTGGGAGTTGTCTTTTGGGGATTTAGTGTAGAGGGTGTTCTGTGAACTCTTTCAATGTATATTTTGTCCCCTTTTTCTAGAATCTCTGGGCAGTTTTCTTTGATGATATCATGTATTATGATATCAAGATTACTGTTTATTTCTGGCTTTTATGGTAGATCAATTATTCTCAGATTGTCTCTCCTTCCTCTGTTTTCCAGGTCTGTCACCTTGTCAGTGAGATAGTTTATGTTGTCTTCTAATTCTTTAGTCTTTTGACTTTGCTTTATTAATTCTTGCTCTTTTGCAAGATTATTGTCTTCTAGTTGCCTGATTCTGACCTTTACAGACGGGTTTTCCTTTTCAGTTTGGTCTGGCCTGTTTTTGAGGCTTTGAGCTGTTTCTGCATTTGCATATTTTGGTCTCTCATATTGCTGAGTTCCTTTTGCATTGTTTCCCATTTTTCCTGCCAGAAGGCTTCCATCTTTTTGATAGGTTTTTCTGATTTAAATTCTTCAAGAGTTTGTGGAGAATTTCCATTTCCTTTGGAAGGTTTTGGAGCATTTATTTATGTTTGCTCTTCTATCTCCTATGTATTTTGTATTTTTGCTCCATAAAATGTGTCCAAAGTCACCCCCTTCTTCTTGCTTTTCTTGGTGTTTGGAGGCTTTTGCACTTCTGTACTGTTTGCCATCTCTATCTGTGTGAGGAGGACTGGCTTTTAGTGTATCTGTCTGATGGTCCGAGGCTTTAGCCCCAGGCAAATTGTCTGTTCTCCACAGCTGCGCTGTCTTCCCTGGGAAGCCCAGGGTCTTCCTTCCCCTGCCTGCCAGCGTTTCAGGTATTACAGCTCTCAGTTCTCTCCAGTTGCTTCTCCTCTGCCTTACTTCCATGCTCTGAGCCTGGCACAGCACTGTCCTCAAGGTACCTCAGGGCCTTTGCTGGCCCTGAGGTTTCTGTCCTTTCAGAAGACCCTGCACTCTAAGGGGGGAGGGGTCCTGGTCTCCCTGAGCTCTGAGGGCTCCTCATGGGATTAGGTTCAGCTGGGTTGGTCTGGATGTGCCCCGAAGCAAAAACCTCTGCTGCTTCCTTGCCATCTGTTGGATGCCCCAAGACTGGCCCAGGTTACTTTCAAGGTGAGCCCTTTGGAGCAACCCCTTTGCAGGACCCGAGGTTTCTGTCCTTTCAGAAGACCCTGCACTCTAAGGGGGGGAGGGGTCCTGAATTCCCTGAGCTCTGAGGGCTCCTCATGGGATTAGGTTCAGCTGGGTTGGACTGGATGTGCCCCGAAGCAAAAACTTCCAGTGAGACACAGATGGAGCCCCCCATCTCTCTCTGTTTCCCTGCCGTCTGTGTTGCACACCCCCAAGACTGACTCAGGTTGTTTTCAAGGTGTGCTCTTCAGAACAGCTGGCCCTGAGGCCCTTTTGCCAGCCCTGAGGTTTCTGCTGCTGCAGGCTCAGTGCTCTGTGTTGGGGAGGAGGGGTCCTGGGACCTTCCTTCTGCCTTTCCCTTAGACCCGAGTGATCTAGGATTCCGGCTTTTGGGGGGGTGTACCTTTGGATCCAAGTCCAGAAGGAGGGTTCCCTGGCTCTGTTCTGTTGTTAAGTTTGAATTTCAGTCCCCTAGGAGCATTCAGTTTGTGATTGGTAAGGAAGGGTTTTCAGAGGTCTGAACTTTTGCTGCCTCTAAGCCGCCATCTTGACCAGAAGTCCTAAATTTCTCTTTCAAAGCTAAGTATTCTGCAATGTGGAAGTGAACAGGAGTACATCCAAAGTATGCAAAATACCTGCATAAAGATACAGAAGCAGGAAACAATGAATAGATTCGAGAGTGTGCAAATAGAAGGGCTGTGAAATAAATATACAAATGTTGGCTGAAATCATAGTATAAAGAGCTTTAAATGCCAGCCTAAAGAGTTTGTATTTTACTTGGTACTGGGGGCGGGGGGGGGGGGGAGGGGGACAAATCCAACATGGCAGAACAGAGAAAGCACCGAGACAAACTCTCCCATATATAAGGGCCAATCCTGTGTGAACTTTGAATCTGAAAAAATTCGGGGTGGGGAGGGTGGGATGTTGAGTTAATTTCAGCTAGGGAATTATAGTGGGTTTTTTCTTTTAATAAAGTTTTTAAAAGATCAATGAGATAGTTTTCTTTCGTCTTTTTCACAAAAAAATAACAAACTGCCCATATTAACAGGAAAGGAAATAAAGAGAAATTGAACAAGTCATAAATTGGTTGCCTAAAAAAAAATGTCCAGGACTAGATGTATTTACAAATGAATTCTATCAAATATTAAGGAACAATTTATCCCAATTCTACATAAAGTATTTTAAAAATAGGAAAAGAAGAAATCCTACCAAATTCCTTTTATGAAACAAATACAGTTTTGACGTCCAAGTCAGAGAGATTAAAAAAAAAAGAAAGAAAACTTCAGACCAGTTTCTTGGGAAGACATACTGATGCAAAATGAAATGAACAAAACCAGAACATTATACACAATAACCATAATAGGGTAAGAATTATCAAACCGTAAGAGACTTAGCTACTCTGATCAAGACAATGATCCAAAACAATTCTGAAGGACTTATGGTGAAAAATGTTACCTACCTCCAGAGAGAGGCCAGATGAAATTCTGAATGCAAACTGTAGAATACCTTTTTAACTTTCTTTCTTTTTCTTGTTTTTGTCTGTGTTTTCTTTTGCAACATGGCTAATGTGCAAATATATTTTGCATGACTTCTCAAGAAGTGGGGGGAAGAGGGAGAGGAAAAGAGAGAGAATTTGGAACTCACAATTTTAAAAATTATTGTTAAAATTTTTAACATATAATTGGGAAATACTTAACAAAAAAATTTTTTTTAAGTTTGTATTTTATCCCAGTGGCAACAGAGAGGGAACTTTTGAAGTTTTTTGATAAGGAAAGGGATCTGTGTTTTTGTAATATTATTTTGGTTGCTTTCTGGTTCAAATCTAACTCTTTCTGCAATTTAACTCCCAGGACAGAAAAATCAAGGAGTAAGGAAGAACACTACCTATCATACTGCTTATCTTCAGTTTTGCATTATTATAACCATTTCACAAAGCACTTTTGTTCCTATCTTGAAATATAATTTATAAATATGAATCTGTACCTTAATTAAAGAACAAAAATTAAGTTTAAAATGTTTAAACAAGAGGCATTATTAAGAGTTTACGATGTGCAAGGCACTGTGCTAGATGCATGGCACAAAAAAATTATAAAAAATATCCCTCATCTGAAGAAGCTTAAATTCTATTTTACTCTATTTATTGAAGAATTTATTAGACACATTTTAGAGACAGAAATATGAGGATAGTGGTTTAAAGGGTGAAAAGAACAAATACCGAACAAGGGACTTGGAAGATAATTTCAGAGGGAATGTACTAGCCTTAAGAGAGATGATAAAAGCTTTTTGTAGAAGGTAGGATTTTAGCTGGGACTTGAAGGAAGCCAGGGAATCCAGAAGATATAGGTAAGGATGGAGAGCATTCCAGGCATGGGGGAAAGTCAGGGAAAATGCATATTAAATAGATGGAGAAGGTAGGCTTTGGGCAGAGGCAGAGACAAAGTGACACAAATTCAACCTTTGGACATATTTAATGTTAATATGTTCCTGAGAAAACTTTGCTAAGGTAGTCTTTTGGTGAATAGATTAGGAGAATTCTGTATCATGTCCTCAATGAATCACAGAAAGTAAAAAATAAAGTTGTACCAGATACCTAAAATATCCAGGTTATTCTGTCCTAAGAAAAGAGTTGGTAGAGGAAAGAAGGTTAGATAAGAAGAGGCTAACCTGAAAACAGACGAGATATAACAGAAAATTAAAAAAAAAACAGGAAAGTGAACTTACAAATTACCAAGGACCTTTAGAAAGGCAACCTAGAGGGAGGTCTAGAGTAGAGTAACCCAGAGTTCCAATGATGTCCTGAGTTTAGTAAATAAATATTCATGAAGGTGATATTCAGTGATTGTTAGTTGAAGACTTTTAAGAATTATATACATCACTTTCTTGAAGGCAGCAGACAATTCTGACTTATTCAATGTTCATACATTTCTTTTCATATTAAAATGTTGATGTCCTTGAATGTAGCATTTCATAGAGCAAAAGACCTGGGCTTACAAAGAAGAATAGCATCCCCAGCAAAGATAAGCATAATCATAAAAGGTAAAAAAAAAAAGATTTTTAACAAACTAAAGAAGTTTTACCTATACCTAGGGAAAAACTCAGAACTCAGCAGAAAATTTGATCCACAAGAAACATACAAAGAGAATGAAAGATTAATCATAAGTCACTCAAAAGGTCAAATTGTTTAATTCTTGTATGGGAAAATGTCATCAATGGTCCTGGGGAATGGCATCATTGCCTGCCTTTTTTGAAGGAGTATGTATGAAGGGAAGACTTGAGATTGAGATGAATGTAGTAGAATGAGACAAAATGGTAGTGGAATATGCCAGGAGGAGACAGGGAGGAATGGTTATCTTATGTGAAGGGGGAATAAGTCGAAGAACTGCCATGGAGAATGGGAAGAGTGAGTGGAGAGTGGGTAGTTCTAGAAGGCTATTCTTATCAGACCTGGGATAGAGAAAACAACATATACAATTAAAAGGGTAAAATTTTTCTTAAAATACCAAGAAATAGGCTGGAAGGGAGTTGAGATAAAGGAGAGACTGAAGGTGGGTGAAGAGAAAAGAGCACAAGGAGAATAGAAAAGGGAGGGAAAGGAGGGATCAAGAGACAGGGGGTAAGATGAAGAGATAAAGGAATCAAGAAGTAGGAGAGCATGGTAGGGGAAATGAGGAAAGAAGTTTTGAAAAGGTGGATAGAACAATTAAAAGGTAAAGGGGAAGAGGGATAAGAGACTGGCCTTTGGAAAGATGGGTTAATTTGAAAGTAAAAGGGCAAGGAGAAAAGATAAGGGAGGATTTGGGGGAAGGGTGTGAATTGGAGACATATTGCTCAAAGGAAATTGGACATCTGAGGAAGGATATGGTGAAAAGAAAGGAAGAGGAAGACAAACAGTAACAAGGAGTGGAATGGATAGAAATGCATAGCTAGTAACTCTGACATTGAGTGTAAAATGAGTTGAATTCACTCATGGGAAGAAAGTGCATAACAGAAAAGATGAAAAACCAAAACCTAGCAATATGTGGTTTACAAGAAATACACTGAAAATCAGAGACACACATAGAGTGAAAGTGAGAGGCTGGAGCAGAATGTACTATGCCTCAGCTGTTCCAGAGAAGGCAGGGGTAGCAATCATGATCTCTGACAGAGTTAGTGTTAAAATAGATAAATTTGGAAGAGATAAACAGGGTAACTATATTATGTTGGGGGGGGCATACTATGGATATTGAAGTATTATCTATACTGGATCTGTAAGCACCAAGTATTATAGCATCTACATTTTTAAAGGAAAAACTAAATAAGATATGGATGGAAAGAGATAAAATAATAATAGCAGAGGACTTTAATTTTCCCTCTCAGAACTAGAAAAATGTAACCAAAAAATAAGAAAGAAGTTACGGAGATGAAAAGAATCTTAGATAAGTTAAATCTGACAGATATCTGGAAAGCTCACACACACCTGCATAAAGTTAGTAGTAGAGCTAAACCTGAGCAAATACATAATCCAAACATAGTTTCTGGTGGGACAACAAAGATTTGGAGAGCATAAATATTTTCCAAAAGTCTTACTTTAACACTCATTATACTATGGAAGTAATCCTGCATTCCTGAAAGTTTATGGTACTAAAACATTGGTCATGATGACCAAGCTGGAAAGACTCAGTTTTGGAAAAACTATGGCCCTATCAACCGATTGTGCCTGCTATCTAAAAACCAATCTAGCTAAATATAATCCTAGTTAATGTACATTAAATTCATGACTAAATGGGCTAAGATGATCATATTAAATTCTGATAGAAACATGGAGAAATAAGCCTAATATTACATTGCTAGAGTAGCTGGGAATTGGTTTTTCTAGAAAACAAGATGGAAAAAAAACAAGAGAAAAAAGTATCAAAGTAAAACAAAATCAAAAGGAACTCAAAAACAGAGGATGTTTAATTACCATACATACAACACATATTTTAAACAAATTGTAAACAATATGGAGTTTGTGATGCAGCACATACTTTTTAATACATTTGTTTATTTAAATATTTGATGGTGGTGGTGATAGTTATTAAGTAAAAATAAATAAATAAATAAGGAAAAAATAAAATGTTGATGTGCTTATTTATTTGAATGTTTTTTATCTTGTCCAACTTCTAGATCTTACAAAAATATTTGCTTATATTAGAAAGAGAACTTGGAATTATTGAGCTTGAGGCAAGTTTAGTTGGGTGTGGGAAATTATATGAGTACAGTTGTGCTGAGAGAGGGGCAAGCCTTGCCCCCAAGAATCTTGCCCTCACTCTCAAGGGGAAAAAGGCAAGAAGGTGAGCCAAGGAGAAAGCCAGTGAGGACTTCAACTTGATAAAAAGGGACATTGATGACAGTGATGATATTGGTATCATAGGGAAGAATACCATGTGCCCCATTCCTTCTCTGTATAATACAAATATACATATTATTACAAAGTTATAAGAATTTTAGCCAATGTAACCTTCTAGGTGCTTAAGTTCAGGACACTGGGAATTTTCTTAATAGCATTTTTAACTAAAGTGTATGAGCAGGAGAATCTACAAATCATGCCAAGGGGATTTATCTGCTATTCTAGATTACAGATAAGCTAATACATTGTGTTTGGGAATTAACAATTTATATATTCCCTCAAGCACTTTAGATAACTATGTAATTGAGATCAAAAGACACTCAACATTACTTGGGCTAACAAAAAAATTGGAAGTAAAGTACAATTCAGTAATTGGAGAATGGCTGAATAAACATGGAATATTACAAATATGACAAGAATTCAGAGAAATATGGGAAGACATACTTCTATGAAGGGATGTATGTGGTTTCTCCAGAGGCTGTAAGCTTCTTCTTACCCCTCTAACCTGGAGCCACAATCATGGAATAAAATCTCAGAGTTTAGTTTGTTGTTGCTGTTGTAATTTCCTGAGCTGTATGGGGAGGTCATTGATCTTTAGTGGGGTAGGAGAATGGGGGCATAAAGGGGAGAGGAAGATCAGAAAAAAAAATGAAGGCAATCAGAGCACTATTTGTACTACATATCAAATTTAACATAAACCTTATATATATTTTTAAAATTAACCCTTACATTATGCTTTAGAATTGATACCAACATATAAGAGTAGGAAGGGTTAGGTAACAGGGGTTAAGTGACTTGTCCAGGATCACACAACTAGGAAGTATCTCAGGTCAGAATTGCACCCAGGACCTCCCATTTCCAGGCCTAGCTCTTTATCCATTGAGTCACCTAGATGCCCATACCATATATTTTAAATAAGCTGGATGTAATAGATTCATTGTTTCATATACAATCTTATTTTTCTCTTTTTTATTTTTTATCATGAAATTTCCATGTTTGTTGATGTTTGCCTAGTAAGTGTTCTTTAAAAAAGATATACTTTGTAATTGAATCTATAAAAATTTTAGTGTACTTTGGGAAGTTGATCCCAAGATATTTTATGCATCTTGCTATTTGGGGTATGATTTCCCTTCCTATTAATGCTTCTTACATTTTGTTATTATTATATGAAGTGTAAGGGTTCTTTGGGGAAGACTAGTACCTCTGGTGTGAGGGCTTGCGAAGTTTTTTTCAGAGCTGCTTTCCTCTCTTGGTGTCCACCTGCTAGTTAGCTCTCATCTGTGCCTCCAAGAATGTGTAGCATGTATAATGGCCATACCATGATAAACCTTGGCAGCATATCTATATAATAATGTTGATGGTTGTCCTTCATACTCAAAGAGGGCCAAAATGGCATCATTAATGATGTCTTTTGACACATGCATAAATTAGATTTAAATGGAGCAGAGTTGCACAAAGTCATGATCCTCATGCTCTTCCAGAGTCATCAAAGTCCAGTGGCAAGACAAAAGTCAAGACTACTGGGGATGGCTCAGAATGTGATGAAAGACCTTGGCTTCTTCAATGTCTAGCCAAGCTCTAAGTGCCCCATGGCTACTACTTCTACCTCCTACATGGATCCTGAAACAAAGTATTTTCATCCATCCTTTCTACTAGGCAAACAAAATCTTTACATGCCTGGAGTAGATACCTCCCTAATTCAACAAAGGCCAAACAGTTACTCTCAATCTGGTTTAGTCTTCCTGCTGGGAAAAGTCTCCTAGACCATGGCTGCTATACATGCTACAGATTCTTGGAGCCACAGATGAGAGTTAGTTGGCAGGTAGACACCAAAAGAGGAATGCAGCCCTGAAAAAGGCAAATGTTCTCACCAGAGGTACTTGTCTTCCTCTGAGCATCTATTACACTTTATATAATAATAATGAAACAGAAGAAAACATTAATAGAAGGGAAATCGGACCCCAAATAACTACAAAAGGCATAAAATATCTGGGGATAAATCTTCCAAAGTACATTAAAATTTTTATCGATTCAATTACAAAGTATACCTTTTGGGAAAAAAAAAACAAAACAACCTTTACTTTGTGTCTTAGAATCAATATTATATATTGGTTCTAAGCCAGAAGAGTGGTAAAGCTTAGGCAATTGGGATTAAAGAACTTGACCAAGGTCATATAGCTAAGAAATGTCTGAGGTTTGTTAGATTTAAAATAGTTTTGAGTGTCAAATAGTTGTAGATAAGAGAGTGGGAGTCATAAACTGTGATAATTAAAATGTTTGGTAGCAAGGGAAATATATGTATCAATTATGACCACTGAAATATGTTTTCTACTGTGTCTTGGTTTTATATAAATATAAGATGGTCGCCAGGGAATATATTCCCAATTTATGAATATACCCAAGCCAACTGGGTTTTATAGAGAAATTTAATTTATACTACACTGATTAATCAATAGAAATAGAGAGAAAGTAAGAAAGGAATAAGAATGAATAAATCAGTCAGTTGGTTTTATCACTCACCCAAGATCTCTCTAGGTAAGGCTTCTCATGCCAACCTCAGGCTCCACCTTCAAGAGAGCCTCCTTTCAAGAAATGTTTCCAGAGAATTCTCCTCCTTCAGAGCCAGCCTTCTCTCCTGGTCCTCCCACAGAGCAACCTCCTCAGTCCTCCTTCAGAGCCACCTCGATCAGAGCAAAACCTCCTCCTTCTCTCCTCAGATCCCGCTATCTTTAAGGAAACCATCTAAGTCCCCTCCCCTCAGTTCTCACATCTACCAATCACTGTCTTCCCTGTGCCAATGGTGGCTCTAGCTTAACCCAGGACCGCCCAGAGGTCTGTTTCCTTTGCACATGTCTGTTGTAGGTCATATTCTCAAATAATTAAATCTTGATCTATGCTACAGCCCTTCCTAAATCCTGTTAGACTGAGTAGGGTGGAGATTGTATTTTCCAAGACCTGGTTCTGTCATTCCAAGTATCTCTATTGTATCAATTCTAAAATCAATCATGACTCAAAGAATTTCCTGTTCTATGCTTAAGTATAGGTCAAAGCCCTTTCCATTGCTTAGTAAAAGGTTTCTGTCCTAAATTAGTCTTAAGTAGGGAGGAGAAGGATCCTCCCATGCCAAGGGGTTTCACATTCCAATAGAGTTCTTACTATCAGTAGGAAATTTTTTCCAGTATGAAATTTCCCAATGGTGAAATTTCCAACATTCATAAGTCTAAGAAATTTTAAAGTTTACAGGTTAGATTTGAACCTAGGACCTCTCATTTCTAGGCTTGAGTTTTATCCACTGAATCATCTTGATGTCCCCTAGAAAGGACTTCTTAAAGAAATAAAGCAAAATCTAAATAGCTAGAGGTCAGTGTTCATGGCTAGGCTGGGCTAACATAATAAAAATGGCAATACTACGAAAACTAATGTACAAATTCTAATGCTATGCTAATCAAATTTCCAAATTTAATTTACCAAAATTTGCCAAAACTTGATAAAATGACAACAAAATTCATATGGAAAAACAAAAGATCTAGAATGTCAAGGAAAATGATGAAAAGAAATGAGGACAAAGGTGGAATGGCACTTCCAGATTTTAAACTATATTATAAGGCAGCAATAATCAAAACTATCTGTTAATGATTAAGGAATCGAGAGATAGCTTAACGAAACAGGTTAGACAAGGAAGATTGAAAACTCTATAGAACTCAATAACTCATTGTTTGGTAAAGTAGAAAATGTAAGTTACCTAAGGAAAAACTCTATTTGAGGAATAACTCCAACATCAATAACAAGTCTTCTGTATCTGTAAAAATAAGATCAGTTTCACTTTTTTGTGATGTTATTCAGTCTTCACCAAGTACAATGTCTATTGATTCTTTTCTCAAAGAAAGTATTCATGATGTAGAAATGTAAAGCTTCTTTGAAGTCTGGGTCTTTGGCTTCTCTCATTCTTTATTCCTGACTCACAATTTCCTACATAATTTCCACCATTTTCAGCTTTTCCCACTTTTATGTTGAAGTAACTGAGAATCAAACTAAATGATAATTTAATTTGTAGTCTTTGTTGAATTCATTGTAGAATTTACCTATCTTTTAATTCTCTGCCACTGATGTTAGCAGATAAGTTGCAAATATCTTCAAGTTATTCTTTTTTCAAATATTTTCTAGGAGCACTGCAATATAAAATGATCGAATGTTCCATGAAGTCATGTTTCTTATCCTTTGAATGTATAATAAAATCTATATTACCAGTTCTTTTCTAAGCCTTTCCAAAGAAGCAGGCCATGATAGCTCATACCTGTGAGCCATCATTACATTTAGCTCCAATTGTCTGTATGCTTCTGGTTTTGTTTATCAAAATGTCAGAATGGACATGGATAAAGTCTTCAAGACACTAAGTATGGTAAAATTCTTGGCATCGTCTTTTCTATTTCCTACTGCTCTATGATCATAATTGCAGAAGCATAAGTGGGCCACATAGTATTGAAGGCTATTTTGTAGTTTTCTTTCCTTTATAGGTTGCCATGACCGAATAATTTATCAACAAATAGCCAATTGGCTAGTGAGGAGTCTTTACATTAGACTTGTCCTCATCACTGTAAATTCAGTGAGTTTCCAAGAACCAGTAAAAAGCCTACTTTTTTTCTCTCTTACTACTACTACTGCTACTTGATTTACTACTCTTGATTTAATAAAATTATTAAGCTACAACCAGGCTCATAATTTAAAAAATTGTACTACACAGGGCAATCAAGGGAGCATGTGAGTTAGACTTTATAGAATGGTTAGAAATTTAGTGTAGGTTAGATGTTATGGGAGGAAGTAGGGCATTGCAGATATAGAGATCAGAGTGATCAAAGTATAATAGTCGGTTGCAAGTATAGGTTGGATCCAGATTGAACCAGGAATTGATTGTTAAATTATCAATACGAGTATTTATACCTCAGTTTTCAGCAAATGCTACAAGATCAGCACATAATTTCTTGTTTTCCTAGTTATCTTAGCCTTAAGAATGTGTTGGAGAAAATGTTAATAACTCTGATTAAGTTTAAAAGTATGTCATATGTACATCAAATGAGAGTCTGAATTTCAAACTCTGAACCTTCAGTACCTCTAACTGGGCAAAAAGTGACTGAATCCAACACTGGACTACTGAAACTCAGTCATATCCAAGCCATCAGACTGAAACCTAGGCCATGAACTTTCAGAGCTCAGACCAGGAGGGTAGTGAACTGACCTTTCCCCTGATCACATCACTTTGAAAACACTGAAAACTTTCAGGGCTGTGAAAGCAGAAGCAGAGAAAAAGCAGAGAGTTGTGAAAGCAGAAGAACATAAAGGACCAGACGCTCAGGTCAGACATTCCCTGCCCCCAGAAGTACACAGATTTCAGCATTATCATAAAGTCCAAAGTCAAGAAGAACACTGGAAGAATGAACAAACAAAAAAAGAATCAAACCATAGTTATTATAGTAATAGGGAAGCTCAAGACATGAACTCAAAAGACAATGACTTGAAAACATACAAATAGAGGCTCAAAGTAAAATACAGACTGGACACAAGCCTAATAAGAATTTCTAGAAGAGTTGAAGTTTTTGCTTTTTTAAGAGCAAAAAAAAATTTTTTAAGTCAAATGAGAATAGTAAAGGAAAAAATGAGAAAAGAAATGAGAACTATGAAAGAAAGATATTAAAAAGTAACCAATCTCTTAGTAAAGAGGTACAAAACCTTACTCAAGAAAATAACTTTGAAAATCAAAATTGACCAAATTAAAGTTCATGAAATAGAAGAAATGTGAACTATTTCATAGGGGGAAAAAAACTGACATGGAAATTAGATCAAGGAGAAATCCTTAAAAAAAAATTATGGGGGCAGGCAGCTTTGTGGTACAGTGGATAGAGAGCCATGCCTGGAGGCAAGAGGACCTGAGTTCAAATCTGCCCTTAGACATTTCCTAGCTATGTGACTCTGGACAAGTTACTTAACCCTGCTTGGCTAGCCCTTGTTCTTCAGTCTCTGGTTGTTAGTAAGGCAGAAAGTAAGAGTTAAAAAAAAAAAAGAATTATTAGGTGGGCAGCTTGGTGGCACAATGGATATATAATGTCTGGAGTCAGGAGGATCTGGGTTCAAATCAAGTTGCAGATACTACCTAGCTGTGAGACCCTGGGCAAGTCACTTAACCACATTGGCCTATCTCTTGCCTTTCTATTTTAGAATTGTTACTAAGAAAGAAAGGATTAAAAGATAAAAGGAATAATTAGAGTAGCTAAGTCATGAACAAAAAAATTATCCTAGAAAACATAAATAATGCAAGCAGTCAAAAAGAAAGAATTTAAGTATAATGGAGCCACAGTCAAGATCACACAAAACTTAGCCAACACTATTATAACAGAACAGAGAGTTTAGAATATGATTTCTGAGAAGGCAAATAATCGCAAATTACAACCAAGAATAACCTACCCAGCAAAACTCAAGAATCCTACAAAGGGAAAAGTGGATCATTAATGAAATGAAGGACTTTTAAGCATTTCTGATGAAAATACAAGAGCTGAGTATAAAATATAATATTCAAACCTAGGACTCAAGAGAAGCATAAAAAGATAAACATGAGTGAGAAATCATAAGGAACTAAACAAGGTTAAATGCAGGTAACTTCTCAGAACTTTATCATCACCAGAGAGAATCTAATTAGAGAGATGATCAGGATGTGATTCTTGATCTCAAAATAAACATAGAAGAGGAAGGAAGAGAAATATGCTGGAAGACGGAGAAATGAAGAGGAAGAATGGGGGAATGTTCTCATAAAAATGAGGCATGCAGGGAAAAGTTTATTCAATGGAGGAGAAAGGGGAGGGGAATAAGCAACATGTGAATTTCATTTCATCAATTCACATCTGAATTGGTTAAAGGAGGGAAAAATACATGTACATACAACTGAGTACAGAAATTCATCTTACCCAATAGGGAAGTAGTAGGGAAAGAGAAAAATGGAGAAGAATAAGAGGGAGAACATATTCATGGAGGAAGTGATCAAGACCAAATAGGACTTGATGAGAAATCAGGAAAAAAAGAAAAAAGAAAGGAAAAAATAGGATGGAGGAAAATACATAATTACCAATCATAATAATGAATGTGAATGGGATAAACTCACTGATAAAACAGAAAAGGATAGCATAATGCAATACAAATCGGAATTCAATGCTGTTTATGTTATGCTTATATTAGGCTGTTTAAAAAACATATACATTTTAAACAGGAAGATACACAGTTAAAATAAGAAGTTGGAGCAGAATCTATTATGCTTCAGCTGAAGATTAGAAAGACACAGAAATAGCAGTCTTGAACTCAGACAAAACAAAAACAAAAATACACCTAATTAAAAGAAATAAACAGAGAAACTAAGTTTTTTTTCTAAAAGGTAACAGACAATGTAGCAATATCAATACTGAAACAAATGGAATATGCACCAAATGCATCAAATGGAATGTAAGGAATTAAATTAATATCTAGCAACTCCAAGTATTCATTTTATAAAGTTTATTAATAGTCACTTGAAGTAGAAGGAACAGAAAGGAAGTAGAGGTAAAATAAACCTGAATTATTTAACAAAAATTTTTTTTTGTTTTTTTGTTTTTTTTTTAAATATATTTTATTTGATCATTTCCAAGCATTATTCGTTAAAGACATAGATCATTTTCTTTTCCTCCCCCCCACCCCCCATAGCCGACTCGTAAGTCCACTGGGCATTAGATGTTTTCTTGATTTGAACCCATTGCTTTGTTGATAGTATTTGCATTAGAGTGTTCATTTAAAGTCTATCCTCTGTCATGTCCCCTCAACCTCTGTATTCAGGCAGTTGCTTTTTCTCGGTGTTTCCACTCCCATAGTTTATCCTTTGCTTATGAATGGTGTTTTTTTTTTCCTCCTGGATCCCTGAAAGTTGTTCAGGGACATTACACCGCCCCTAATGGAGAAGTTCATTACGTTCGATTATACCACAGTGTATTAGTCTCTGTGTACAATGTTCTCCTGGTTCTGCTCCTCTCGCTCTGCATCACTTCCTGGAGGTTGTTCCAGTCTCCATGGAACTTCTCCACTTTATTATTCCTTTGAGCACAATAGTATTCCATCACCAACATATACCACAGTTTGTTCAGCCATTCCCCAATTGATGGGCATCCCCTCGTTTTCCAGTTTTGGGCCACCACAAAGAGTGCAGCTATGAATATTTTTGTACAAGTCTTTGTGTCCATTATCTCTTTGGGGTACAGACCCAGCAGTGCTATGGCTGGGTCAAAGGGTAGATATTCTTTTGTCGCCCTTTGGGCATAGTTCCAAATTGCCCTCCAGAATGGTTGGATCAGTTCACAACTCCACCAGCAATGAATTAATGTCCCTACTTTGCCACATCCCCTCCAGCATTCATTACTTTCCTTTGCTGTTATGTTAGCCAATCTGCTAGGTGTGAGGTGATACCTCAGAGTTGTTTTGATTTGCATCTCTCTGATTATAAGAGATGTAGAACACTTCTTCATGTGCTTGTTAATAGTTTTGATTTCTTTATCTGAGAACTGCCTATCCATTTCCCTTGCCCATTTATCAATTGGAGAATGGCTTGATTTTTTGTACAATTGATTTAGCTCATTATAAATATGAGTAATTAAACCTTTGTCAGAGGTTTCTATGAAGATTTTTTCCCAATTTGTGTGTTTCCCTTCTGATTTTAGTTATATTGGTTTTGTTTGTACAAAAGCTTTTTAGTTTGATGTAGTCAAAATTATTTATTTTACATTTTGTGATTCTTTCTATATCTTGCTTGGTTTTAAAGCCTTTCCCCTCCCAAAGGTCTGACATGTATACTATTCTGTGTTTACCCAATTTACTTATGGTTTCCTTCTTTATGTTTAAGTCACTCACCCATTTTGAATTTATCTTGGTGTAGGGTGTGAGGTGTTGATCTATTCCTAGTCTCTCCCACACTGTCTTCCAATTTTCCCAGCAGTTTTTATCGAATAGTGGATTTTTGTCCCAAAAGCTGGGATCTTTGGGTTTATCGTATACTGTCTTGCTGAGGTCGTTTTCCCCCAGTCTATTCCACTGATCTTCCTTTCTGTTTCTTAGCCAGTACCAAATTGTTTTGATGACTGCTGCTTTGTAATATAGTTTGAGGTCTGGGACTGCAAGGCCCCCATCATATGTGTTTTTTTTCATTATTTCCCTGGATATCCTTGATCTTTTGTTCTTCCAAATGAACTTTGTTATGGTTTTTTCTAAATCAGTGAAGAAGTATTTTGGTAGTTCAATGGGTATGGCACTAAATAGATAAATAAGTTTGGGTAGGATGGTCATTTTTATTATATTGGCTCGTCCTATCCATGAGCAGTTAATGTTTTTCCAATTGTTCAAGTCTAGTTTTAGTTGTGTGGCGAGTGTTTTGTAGTTGTGTTCATATAGTTCCTGTGTTTGTCTTGGGAGATAGATTCCTAGGTATTTTATTTTGTCTAAGGTGATTTTGAATGGGATTTCTCTTTCTAGTTCTTGCTGCTGAGCTGTGTTGGAGATATATAGAAAAGCTGATAATTTATGTGGGTTTATTTTGTATCCTGCAACTTTGCTAAAGTTGTTGATTATTTCAATTAGCTTTTTGGTTGAATCTCTAGGATTCTTTAAGTAGACCATCATGTCATCCGCAAAGAGTGATAACTTGGTCTCCTCCTTGCCTATTCTGATGCCTTCAATTTCTTTATCTTCTCTAATTGCTACTGCTAGTGTTTCTAGTACAATGTCAAATAGTAGAGGTGATAATGGGCATCCTTGTTTCACTCCTGATCTTATTGGGAATGCATCTAGTTTATCCCCATTGCAGATGATATTAGCTGTTGGTTTTAGATATATACTGTTTATTATTTTTAGGAATGACCCTTCTATTCCTATGCTTTCTAGTGTTTTTAATAGGAATGGGTGTTGTATTTTATCAAAGGCTTTTTCTGCATCTATTGAGATAATCATGTGGTTCTTGCTAGTTTGCTTGTTGATGTGGTCGATTATGTGGATGGTTTTCCTAATGTTGAACCAGCCCTGCATCCCTGGTATGAATCCTACTTGATCATGGTGAATGATCCTTCTGATCACTTGCTGGAGTCTTTTTGCTAGTATCCTATTTAAAATTTTTGCATCTATATTCATTAGGGAGATTGGTCTATAGTTTTCTTTCTCTGTTTTTGACCTGCCTGGTTTTGGAATCAGTACCATGTTTGTGTCGTAAAAGGAGTTTGGTAGAACTCCCTCTTTGCTTATTATGTCAAATAGTTTGTATAGTATTGGGGTTAACTGTTCTCTGAATGTTTGATAGAATTCACAGGTGAATCCATCAGGCCCTGGGGATTTTTTCTTAGGAAGTTCTTTGATGGCTTGATGGATTTCAATTTCTGATATGGGATTATTTAAGAATTCTATTTCCTCTTCTGTTAGTCTAGGCAGTTTGTATTTTTGTATATATTCATCCATTTCTCCTAAATTGGTGTATTTATTGCCATATAATTGGGCAAAGTAATTTCTAATGATTGCCTTAATTTCCTCCTCATTGGAGGTGCTGTCCCCCTTTTCATCTTTAATGCTGTGAATTTGCTTTTCTTCCTTCCTTTTTTTAATTAGATTGACCAGTACTTTGTCTATTTTGTTTGTTTTTTCAAAGTACCAGTTTCTTGTCTTATTTATTAAATCAATAGTTCTATCACTTTCGATTTTATTAATTTCTCCCTTAATTTTTAGGATTTCTAATTTGGTTTTCTGCTGGGGGTTTTTAATTTGATCGCTTTCGAGTTTTTTCAATTGCATTTCCAATTGATTGATCTCTGCTCTCCCTTGTTTGTTAATATGAGCTTTCAGGGATATGAATTTGCCTCTGATTACCGCTTTGGCTGCATCCCAAAAGGTTTGAAAGGATGTTTCGCCATTGTCATTTTCCTTGATGAAATTATTAATTGTTTCTATGATTTCTTCTTTAGCTAAACGGTTTTGGAGTATCATATTGTTTAATTTCCAATTGGTTTTAGATTTGGTTTTCCATGTACCATTACTAATCATTATTTTTATTGCCTTGTGATCTGAGAAGGCTGCATTCATTATTTCTGCTTTTTTGCATTTGTGTGCTATGTTTCTGTGACCTAATGTATGGTCAATTTTTGTGAATGTGCCATGTGGTGCTGAGAAGAAGGTGTATTCCTTTTTATCCCTATTTATTTTTCTCCATATGTCTATTAATTCTAATTTTTCTAAGATTTCATTCACTTCTTTTACCTCTTTCTTATTTATTTTTTGATTTGATTTATCTAAATTTGATAATGGTTGGTTTAAGTCTCCCACTAGTATGGTTTTATTGTCTATTTCTTCCTTCAATTCTCCTAGTTTCTCCATTAGAAATTTGGGTGCTATATTATTTGGTGCATACATGTTGATTAATAATATTTCCTCATTGTCTAGAGTCCCTTTTAACAAAATATAATTACCTTCCCTATCCCTTTTGATCAGGTCTATTTTTGCATTGGCTTTATCAGATATCATGATTACCACTCCTGCCTTCTTTCTATCAGTTGAGGCCCAGAAGGTCTTACTCCATCCTTTAATTCTGACCTTGTGGGTGTCAACCCGCCTCATGTGTGTTTCTTGAAGACAACATATGGTAGGGTTTTGGATTCTAATCCATTCTGCTATTCGTCTACGTTTTTTGGGTGAGTTCATCCCATTCACGTTCAAAGTTATGATTGTCATTTGTGGACTCCCTGGCATTTTGATTGCCTTCCCTAATTCTAACCTTTTCTTCTTCGGCTCTACCTTTTAGTCCAGTTATTTACTTTGAATCAGTCCCCCTTGTCCCCTCCCTTGATGTTTCCCTTTTTAGTCCCTCCCTTTTTGTTCCCTCCTCCTCCCCCCTCTCTTTCCCTCCCTTTTTGTTCTCCCTCTCCCCCTCCCCCCCTTGGTTTTCCCTTCTCCTTACCCTTGTTGGGTAAGATAGAATTCAAGATCCCAATGGATCTGGATGTTTTTCCCTCTCAGAGTTGATTTCCCTGAGATTGAGGTTTAAGTAACCCCCCCCCCTCTCTTCCTCTCCTTCTTATAGGAGTTTTCTTCCCCTCCCCTTCCCCTGTGAATCTTTGTGTGAGAACCATTATTCTATTTGGTCTTTCTTTACCCCCTATTTATACATTACAATTTCCCCACATATTAGTATACATAGATTGATATAAATGTAGTCCTTATAGAAGAGAGTTTGAGTAAAAGAAGATAACATTTTTCCCCTTTCCTTAATATTTACCTTTTCAGGTATTCCTTGCTCTTTGATTTTCGGTATCAAACTTTCCACAGAGCTCTGGTCTTTTCTTTGCAAAAAGTTGGAAGTCTTCTATTTTGTTGAATGCCCATACTTTCCCTTGGAAGTATATAGTCAGTTTTGCTGGGTAGCTGATTCTTGGTTGGAGACCCAGCTCTCTTACCTTTCTGAAGATCATGTTCCATGCCTTACGATCATTCAGCGTAGAACTTGCAAGGTCTTGTGTGATCCTGATTGGCATTCCTTTATATCTAAATTGTCTTTTTCTGGCTTCCTGTAGGATTTTTTCTTTTGTTTGATAGCTTTGGAATTTGTCAATTACATTCCTGGGAGTTGTCTTTTGGGGGTTTAGTGTAGAAGGTGTTCTGTGAGCTCTGTCAGTGGCTGTATTGCCCCCTTGTTCTAGAATCTCTGGGCAATTTTCTTTGATTATATCTTGTATCACCATGTCCAGCTTGGTGTTTATTTCTGGCTTTTCTGGGAGTCCAATTATTCTTAAATTTTCTCTTCTCCCCCTGTTTTCCAGATCTATCACCTTGTCGGTGAGATATTTTATGTTCTCTTCTAATTTCTTGGTGTTTTGGCTTTGCTTTATTAGTTCTTGCTTTAAAGCCTGGTTTTCTTTTACAGTTTAGTCAAACTGGTTTTGTAGATGCGTGAATTTCTTTTGCATCATTTCCCACTTTTCCTCCCAGAGGGCTTCCATCTTTTTGGTCCTTTCTGATTCAAATTCTTCATGGGTTTGTGGAGAGTTTCTATTTCCTTTGGAAGATTTTGGAGAATTTTCTTGTATATCTTCTTCTATCTGCTCTGTATTTTGTATTTTGGCTCCATAGAATGTGTCCAGAGTCGCCCCTTTCTTCTTATTTTTCTTGGTATTTTGGGGCTTCTGTGGTTCTGTGGAGTTTGCCATTTCTGAATGTGGAGGATTAGTTTTTCTTGCCTCTGTCTGGTGTTCAGAGGCAGTCCTGGGCAGATGGTTCTATGAGCTTTCCCTGGGTTAAACTGAATATGCCTCACTGGAACTGGAATGGAAGGGTCGGACCACGAGGCCACACTCTCCCCCTGGCTCGATTTCCGGAAGTTGCCTTCAGAATCCCTGGCCGTGAGGCTGTTTCGTCGGCCTGCGGGGGGATGGGCTGCAGCTTCCCCAAGCTCCGAGAGCACAGACTTTCACTGAGACTTGGATAGCAGGATCCAGCCCGTGAGGCTGTCTTGCCCGCCCTGAGGGTTGCTGTTGTTTTGACCAGCTCTCTGCAGCGGAGGCCCCAGGCAGTAACTTTCACCCGGACCGACAGGCTCTTTGCAGCGGAGGCCCCAGGCAGTAACTTTCACCCGGACCGACAGGCTCTTTGCAGCGGAAGCCCCAGGCAGTAACTTTCACCCGAACTGGGACTTGGGTAGAAGACCCTGAGGGTTGTTGTTCCTCAGACCCTGCTCTCTGAGCCCGGCGCGGCTGCCGCTTCCGGGAGCCTTGGACTCTGCGCTCCTACCCCTGAGGTCCGAGGGATCTCGGGTTCTGGCTTTTAAGGGGAGCCGTACCTTTTGAACCGGGTCCAGGTCCAGGAGGAGGGTTCCCAGGGTCTGTGCTGTTGATCGTTTTGAATTTCGGCGCCTTAGGAGCTTCTAGTTTGAGATCGGTCGGGAAGGGTTTTCCGGAGATCTGAACTTCAGCTTTCTCTAAGCCGCCATCTTAACCGGAAGTCTCTTTATTTAACAAAATTAAGACCACGTGGCTAAGTTCTCCCTGCCTGTTTAAAAAGTGCTGCTCCCCCAAAACCAAGACAGGAAGACAAGAGAGTGAGAGGCAGAGCTACATCAAATTTATATCCTCCCTATGTCAGCATGTAACGTGAGGAGAGTGGGGTGCTGGGAATTATAGTTCTTAGGGTAACATTCTAATTACACAGGAATAGCATCTAAATTCTTTTTAAAATACCTCTACTTTCTGTCTTAGAATCAATACTGTGTATTGGTTCTAAGGCAGAAGAGTGGTAAGGGCTAGGCAATGGGGGTCAAGTGACTTGCCCAGGGTCACACAGCTGGGAAGTGTCTGAGGTCAGATTTGAACCTAGGACCTCCTGTCTCTAGGCCCGGCTCTCAATCCCCTGAGTTACCCAGCTGCCCTTACTAAGGTAACAGCTTAAGTGACTTGCCCAGGGTCAAACAGGTAGAAAGTGTCTGAGGTGTTTGAACCTGGTTCCTCCCATCTCTAGGCCTGGCTCTCAAATCATTGAGCCACTTAACTTCCCTCTAGCATCTAAATTCCTGACAGAAATGTTAAATGAATTATAAGAGGAAATAGTAAAACTATAAGAGTGGAGCACCTCAACTTTATCCCCTCTCAGACTATAAAATAAATAAGAAAGTAAGGAGATAAATACATTTTTAATGAAGTTAGATAGAATAGACATTTAGAGAATACTGCATGGTATTAGAAGTATACTGATTTTTCAGCTATGCACAGAACCTTTACAAAAATTAATCATGTAATAGAGCATAAACATTTCACAAAAAAGTGCATAAAAGCAGAAATATTAAATTAATCTTTTTCTGACCATAATGCAAAGAAAAAAGGTCCAAGACCAGATGATTTATGAGTTTATTCTAACAAACAGTTAAGGAATAATTAATCCCAAGTCTACATAAACTGTTTGAAAAAAATAAGTAAAGAAGTCTTATCAGATTCCTTCTATGACACAAATATAATCTTGGTACCTAAACCAAAAAAATCAAAATAGAGAAAAAATCCTTATGAATATTGATGCAGAAATTTAAATGAAATTACTTTATTGAGCTAGAAAAAAATTAAGTTCATCTGGAGGAACAAAAGACCAAGAATATCAAGGAATTCAATAAAAAAAAAGAAGAAAGAGACCTAGATGTACTAGATTTACTAGTACATACTAGACTACAAAGTTGTAATTATCAAAACAATTTAGTACTGAGTAAGAAATAGAGAAGCTGACTAGTGGAACAGTCTAGGTACACAATATACAGAAGTAAATGAGCACAGCAGACTAGTGTTTGATAAACCTGATAAACCAGATATTTGGGAAAATTTTGGCATTCAACAAAAACTGGTAACATCTCACATTTCATACCAAGACAAGCTTTAAATGGGCACATGTTTTAGATATAAAGGGTAATATTATAAGCAAATTAGTGGAACATGAAAGAAATTATCTGTCAGATTTATAGATAAGGGAAGAGTTCATGATGAAACAGATAGAAAGGTTCACAGGAGATAAAGGGGATAATATTTGATTACATGAATTTAAAAAGGTTTTGCACAAAAACCCCAATAGAACTAAAATGAGAAAAAAATGAAGAAATTGGAAAAAAAATCTTTCTCCCTGAGAAAAATGTCATTTCTAACATATTTAAAGAGTTCGATTAAATTTACAAGAATAAGACCCATTTCCCATTTAAGTGGCCAAAGAATATGAATAGGTAGTTTTCAGAGGAAGAAATCCAAGCTAGCAAAATTCATATTTTTAAAATACTCCAAATCACTAATAATTAGAGAAATATAAATCAAGACAACTCTGAGATGCCACCCCAAATCCATCAGATTGACTAAAATGTCAAAAAAGAAAATGACAAATGCTGGAGAGGATGTGGGAAAACAGATATATTAGTGCACTTTTGGTGGAGTTGTTGTGTCCAACATTTTGGAAAGTTATTTGAAACTAGGTGCAAAATGTCATTAAACTGGGCATACTCTATAGTTACTAGGTCTAAAACTCCAGAAAGGTCAAAGGAAGAGGAAAATGTCCCAAAACATGCATAGCAGTTCTTTTTGAGTGGCAAGGAATTGGAAACTAAGATGATTCTCATCAGTTGAGGAATGGTTGAACAAGTAATGACATATGAAGATGATGGAACAATATTGTGTGGTAAGAAATGATAAAGGAGATGGTTTCAGAAAAACCAGAGAAGACTTATAAGAATAATTATGTAAAGTGAAGAGAACAGAACCAGGACAATAATTTATACAGTAACAGTAATATTGTAAAGATAACCAATTTCAGAAGACTGAATCTAAAGAACTAATGATGAAAAGTCATTTTCACCTCCAGATAGAGAGCTAATAGACTTAGAGTGAAGATTTAAGCAAATTTTCCTCCCTTCTTTCCTTCCTTCTTTGCTTCTTTCCTTTTTTCCTTCCTTCCTTCCTTCCTTCTATCTTTTTCTTTTTTTGGAATATCGCTAATGTGGGAATTTGTTTTGCATGACTACACATGTTTGCAATGGATTTATCTTTTCTTACCTTTTCAGTGGATATGGGAAAAGGAGAGAGAGGGAGAGAATTTGGAGTTGAATATAAAATTAAAAATAAATTATTTGTTGGTTATGAAAAAAGTATGTTTTAGTAGAATAAAATATTAGCTTATAGACTTTTACAGCAAGACATGTCTCATATATAAATCAAAATCATTCAAAAATCCTAAAAAGATACAGTAACAGAAGTAATCTTGTTCAATGACTTTCTGATAATAAACATAAGTTGAATCAAAAGTATTTGTCAAGATGATGAAAAAGATTGAACCCAAAGTCCAGACTGAGAAAGGATTCCCTATAAATAATGAGATCTTCCAGATGCTCCTATTACAGATGACATTGCACTGAATTCATCAATCGCTAGATCAGTACGGAGCCTCCTGGATGTGATCTATAATGATTTGGTGGAGTTTTGCTGTGGGGTGGACCAGCCTCCCACCGGGGATGGGGTCTTGGAGTTGGGACGGTGTTGGCAGAATAATGGATGGGACACAGCTTTCACATTCAACCCGCAGCACAGGTTTCAAAGGATAAATGGCTCCATCTTGACTGAGGCCTGGTTTTATTTTATACCCTCATGATCACACATCTACTTGGCACACAATTTCATTCTCAACATACATGTTTCCATAGAACCTAACAACTAGGGAGATAGTCAATGAAACATTGTTGCTAAATGCAGGATCAGAGGGTAGAATCAACATGACCCAGATATAGGTTGGGGAATTCAGAGCACAGATTTGCTAGGTTTTATGCCTAGAAAAGAGGGTCCTATCTATGTGGGTATATAAGAATCCTTAGGTTTAATTTTGTAAGTGGGATCTCCTGGTAATATCCTGGGGGGACAGAGTGGGACATCTGTATTAACCCTGCAAGCATGTTGCTCTTATCTATTTTTCCTGGGGTTAAGTAAGAATAATAATCACAGCAATTCCAATAATAAGGAGATGCTAATAAGGAAAGTCACATGGGGGGGGTGTTTCAGTGGGTATTTCCATCCTCCCTGGGGGCTGATTTGCAGTCCCTGGTTTCCACGTGTGACTGGTCAAACAGCATGGTCTTTGATGGCTTCTGGCAGAGTTGGGCTTGTCTGTCCACCCAGGAAATACCAATTAGAAGAAGAATGGCTATTGTCCAGATTGTAGCATGCATTTGGATGGATATCAGTATGTACTTCTGAGACCAACAATACAATAAGTGAACAATAAGTTGGACCCAGAATTAAATAGGAAGAGAATGGGATAGATTGCCTTTGGAAAACTTCAAAGTGCTTTTATTGACCCCAACTTCCCATGAAAGCAAAAATCCACTTTTTCTAAACTATAATAGTCAATCAAAGTTGCTGTATGACACTAAGACATGGAATACTGCCTCTGAAGATCTGGAAATTATTGTCCCCCAGAGGGAAGGAAAGAAAAGTTAGGGGAAATTATTTCACATAATCAGAGTGCACAAGTAGATGTCTATACAAATAAGGAGGAGGAAGGGTGGGAGACACAACTGGTATTTGAAATTCACTCTCATCTGAACTGGTCAAAAGAAGGAAGAATACACACATACAGAGCAGGGTACAGAAATACAATTCACTCAACTGGAAAACCCAAGGGAAAGAGGAGAAGAAGCTGGGAGGGAAAATTAGAGGGAGGGTGGAATAAAGAAGGTTATCATGTTCTAAATAGAATTGGGAGTGGGGGGGGGGCTTTTATTATCTTTCGCCTTAATTTTAGTCCAAAAAGACAGAACATCTCCAAGGCTGTACTTCTCAATATTTATCATTTCTATTATGCCATTTGGTAACTCAAACCTTAAAATTAACTTTATAACTTTGACCATGAATTTTGTCTTTGTTTTCTGATCTCCATAAAATATAAAAAATACACTGGTTGTGAAAAAAGATTTTTAATAAGGAAGGGAAAACTCTACTCTGATTTGGATATTAATCTAAACAGTAATGCTTAAAGATAATTATTAAATCGTCTCTCAGACATTGGCCGAGTAATGGAAAAGTACTGAGCTTTTCTTCCATATCCTGCTGTCTCATTGGACAGCATATAATCACAGAATTTAGAACTCGGAAGTCAGCCAATCTAAAACTCTACTTTCATAAATGAAGAAATTGAGGCCTGGGGCTAACAAGTGATTTGCCAAAGGTCAGAAAGGCAGAGCTGTGATTCTGGTGCCCAGGATAGTGTTTCCATACATAAATTTGTGCTAAAATTGAATTAAACACAGGTCTTCTGGGTTATTTCCACTATACCTTGCTGCCTTGTTGGAATTTTTAGATTAACTTTTAGTCAGTAGCTTTGTGTAGCTGAATTTCAAACCAACCCATTAAAAATCGTAAACCTATAATCCTCAATTAAGCTTGGGGAGAAAAAAAAAAGCACTGAAGCTAAAGGACCAAGGAAAACATGCCAATTCTGAGCTAACCCTTGAGGGAGCACTGCTTATACATGAACAGAAGAAAAATATCTCTGAACCCAATGAAAAAAAATTTTTCCCAAGACTTCTTTTTCCAAGAGTTAAGATCATAACAAGTTAAAACTATGATGGTTCTTAGATATTTTATTGGGGAGAAAAATACTCTCTGGCTAGTAGAAGTAGGCATTGTAAATTGCTGAGAACACATTGTAGTCACTTCCAAAAAGGAAAACTGTGAGCTTGCCAAAAATCCCTCTCTAAGCCTCTGATTTGTTTCAAGTTACAGAACCTTCTTTCATACTTTCACAGTAACAATTTCTTATATAAAATGCTAAGAATAATTGACCAGTAGAAAACAAAGTACAGTAATAAGAAGCTAGGAGGAATAAATCTTGAACTCAAACAGTAAATAAACCTTGGGAACAATAAGCTAGGCCCAGAATGACTCAAAATAGCTTTCTTTGTGGGGGTTGGGGAAATAGAATAAAGTTGTTCCAGCTATACATTTAAAGAAAAACTACAGTTAATTTATTAGTATTATTTAGACATAGTATTATCTCTTTATATTTATGATCTACCTTTCATTTCTATCTTTCCAATCAATCTTTCTATCTACCTGTCTTATCAATCTACCTGTCTATCATTCTATATATCCATCATCTATTTATCCATCCATATATCTATCCATCTATGATCTGTGTATCTATTGATCTGTCTATTCATCCATCTCTCTCTCTCTCTCTGTCTATCTATCTACTATTGTTGCCTCCATTAGAATATAAGTTCCTTGAGAGCTAAAGAGTGTTTCATTCTTTGTTCATGTATCCCCATTGTTTAGTAAAGTGTCCTGAATGTAACAAGTACTTAATAAATACATACTGTCAATGGACATAAACATAAATTATAAAACTGTAGTTATATAGTTTTTTTAATATTAAGAAATAGCTGTTACATGATTCAGAAATATATACTCTAGTACCTGATCTTTACAAAGAATAAGGTCATTCCTTAGGTAAGTGACTTACCTAGGATAGTGTGCTTTTTAAACTTAAATTTGGGTAACCAGACGTAGTGGTGAAGAAAACATTTGTCTGACATGTATTGAAGGTTTGGGCCAGGAAGATGTAGGCTCAAATATTTTATTAGCTGTGTGGCCCTGGGCTAATCACTTAACTTCTCTGAACTTCATAGAATCTAAGGTGAAAGAGATCTCAGAAGACATTTCACCAAACTTCCTTGTTTTACAGATGAACTATTTGAGGTTGAGGAAGATTATGCCCTAGGTCACACATTGGAAGTGGTTGAGTTAATTTTCAACCCAGATCCCTAGTAGTACACTGTCCTTTCAACTGTAACATGATACCTCTTTCAGTTTTCTCATTCCTAAAATGGGAATAATAATGGTACCTAATTCCCAGAGGGTGATTTCAAAGGCCAAAATGCAATCATCATAAAGTGCTTTGCAAAACTTAATCTCCAAAAATCCAATTATTGTGGATTTCATGGAAGAGATTGTATAATATTGCAGGTCTTTATGCATGTAGGATAATGTTACCTACTAAGAGGAGCACTCTGAAAACCTTACTCATGATGTGTAATCTTCACAAATACCTTAAACCCTGTTTTTTGGGAGCAGCTAGATGGCACCATAAATAAGAGTCCCAAGCCTATAGTCAAAGACAGATCTGAGTTCAAATTTGGTCTCTGAAATTTACTATCTGTGTGACTATGGACAAGTTACTTAACCCTGTTGGCCTCAATTTCTCATCTGAAATATGAGCTGGAGAAGGAAATGGTAAACCATTCCTTTATCTTTGCCAAGAAAACCCAAATGGGATCATGAAGAATCAGATATGATAGAAATGACTGGATGAAATCTCTTTTTATACCTTGCTTGATATTAATATTCATTGGGTTATTGAACAAAGTTATCTCTAATTTCATTTGTCAAAGAGTATATATAATTTTAAAATAAATTTGAGTAGAAGTGAGAAGAGTCTTCAAAGCTACATTTTGGTAAATTGGTGAAACAGATTAAAATACAAATATACTGTTGTAAAGGATTTTACCAGGAACAGGAAATCCTAAAAAACCAGGAAGTCATACAAAGAAAACCAGTAAGTCCTAGAGAGCAAGAAGCTTTACCCTAAGAGTCAGGAGAGAACCCAGAGGGTTTTCAGTCTGGTTATTCTGGGGTGGACCCAGAGAGCCAGTGATTCCCTCTCTTGTGGGCTTCCTGGAGACTCTGCTTATCTCTGCTGTTGCTGCTGCTGCTGAGGAGTGGATGTTCAACAGAGCTGCTGGTGACTTCCTACTGAGACTGCTGCTTGACCCAAAGAAGGACTCCAGTTGTGTGAGATCTACTTTGTCCTTGTTCTTGCCCCTACCAAACCCTCCCTAATATTAATTAATAATTTAAGGAGTTATTTTAGAATAGTTATAGGAAGTTATAAGGGTTTTAATTTCTGTTTTGGGTAAAAAAGTTAGTTATTCCCTGATTCCCTTTCCCATCTCCCTTTAGTTTAATAAACCTGTTATTTTGTTATATATGTATAGTTTTGAACCCTTATTCTACCCACCTCTTTCAATACATTTAAATATGTTTTGTGCATTTTTTTATATGGGCAATTATTATTATACAGAAGGAGTTACTCTGTGTGACACATTTGTTAAAAGCTAATTTGGATCTATCATGTCTTAAATGTTCTTCTAAATCAAAGATGCCAACATTTAATATTGCTAAAACATAACTCTGTATTAGAGATTTTTTCAACCGAGTATAATGGCAAGTGGGTCAGACTTAGAATTGAGAGAGACTGGATTTTGTTTCCTGGAAAACTCTATAACTTGCATCCCTTGCATCATGCCTAACTCTTCCTGCCATGATCCTTGTATTCCACCCCTAGGAACCATATTGATCTCTGTAGAGAGAAGTGAGCTCTTGCCTCATCTTATCCAGAACCAGATCATATCGCCCCCCTCCAGCTCCTTGTAAAGTGAGGTCTTCCCTCTTTGGGAGATAATCTCCTTGAGATAAGGTACTCTTCTGTCTCCTTTTATGTGTATTGACATCATTCAGCACAGTGCCAAACCTATAGTAAGCACTTGATGAAAGCTCTATGTCTACTGGTTGGTATATCCATCCATCTATCCATCCATCCATCCATCCATCCATCCATCCATCCATCCATCCATCCATCTTCTCTCTAATATATACCTTAAAAAAATTCTTACCTTTAATCTTAGAATCAATACTATCTATCCATTCCAAGGCAGAATAGCAATAAGAGCTAGGTAACAGGAGTTAAGTGACTTGCTCAAAGTCACACAATTTTGAAATATCTGAGGACAGATTTGAATCTGGGACCTCCTATATCTAATCCTGAGAGCCACCTAGCTGTCCCCTCTAATATATGCCTTTAACTTTAGTTAAGAGTCATAGTTTCCTCATCTTTAAAATTGGAAAAATAATATCTGTAATACCTCATAGGGTTGTTATGAAGTTCAGATGAAATAATATAAGTCCTAAATTAGTAGTGTCAAACTCTAATAGAAAATGGGGGGAGCACTAATCATATTTAAGAATTCCCACAGGCTGCATATTGATTTAGTTTTAAAATATAATATTGTCTCTGCATGATTATATTTTGTTTATTTTACTAAATATTCCCCAATTATATTTTAAATTTATTATTGTTACTTAAAAAAATATCTTCCATCTTAGAATCAATACTGTGTATTGGCTTGAAGGCAGAAGAGTGGTAAGGACTAGGCAATTAGGGTTAAATTGACTTGTCCAGTTACTCAGCTAGGAAGTATCTGAGACTAGATTTGAACCCAGGGCCTGCTGTCAAGGCTTGGCTCTCTCAACATTGAGCCACTTAGCTGCCCCTCTCCCCCTCACTATATTTTAATCTGCTTTAGGGGGTAGTACAGAGTGCTGTGGGATTTTTATACCTCAGCACTCTTATAAACATTTTTTATTTATAGGTTATTTTTATTTATAAACATTTATTTATAAACATTTTTTTTGTTTCTGGCTAGGACCTCTGATTTCATTGGCATGAGAAATCTAACCCACTTTGTAAAGGTATAATCACTAATAATAATTATGATTTTTGCTCAGACCTGTGATTTCATTGGTAAAAGAACCTCCTTCAAAGAAACAATGCCAACTATTCTGCAAATTATAGTCTTAGAGGGTTGTCCCCAGTACTGGGGACTTGCCAAGGCTCATACAGCTAATATATGTCAGAAAGATTCAAATCCAACTCAGAGCTTTGCTCTGCCGTAATACCTCTAATTATTATTGCTGATTTTTTTTATCATTGCCACTATTATTACACTGAGAATAGTATACTACTATTTGTAATAGTATATTATCCAGGCTGATCCATTCCCATTGAGACTTTGGGGGAACTGCCTCTTCTAAAGGGTTTGTCTGCTCCAGCCTTTGTGGTAGGGTGTCAAAGGCACAAAGTAGGGTTGTTGCCTTGAGAATGGAGACTGAGAGGGGGTTGCTATTACCTCAATTTTCTCCCAGCTTGAGTTTTGGCTCAGAAGCCTGGGAAAATCTCTCCAGACGAAAGATAAGAACTGTTCAGCAGCTCTAATTGCTAGAAAGTTATTCTTTCCATCATATCAGTAGATGTGGGAGTCTAGCGGTGGGGTAGTACCACCACTGAGCTTCTCTGCATGAGCAGGGTGGTGACAAGGAAACAGTACAGTGTGTCAGGGTAGGCAAACTCCCCAGCACTAATATTTAGCTGGCACCCTGAAGAGGTTACTTGGTAAGGCACAAGAGATGCTGGGAGATGGGGGATGTGTCAGGGGCGGCTGATTCTCCTTCTTAGAACAATCCCTGGCATTGTATGGGAAGCAAGGCTGGTCTATCAGTGCTGGTGATTCCTCTGACACTGCTGCTGTAGTTCTGGAGAAAGGATGCCTTAATGTGACCTGGTAACAGTGACTTAGGACAGATGCTGAGGCTGGGCTTTGCAGTTGTAACAGCAGTAGTGTTGGGGATTTGGTCATGGTTTAACCCTCTGGGTGAGTAACTGTGTGGTTCCCTGTGTACTTTGTCCACAATTTGGAATTAGAGGGGAAGATTCTTTTCTTTGTGTCTCTTTGGGAAAGTGGAGATCTCTGGGGAACCCCTACTTGTATACCCATGGGCTGAGGAAGTAGTCTGGGGGAAAGACATAGACAACTCTTGGTGATATAATGGATGGAGGGCTGGACTTCAAATCTGTGGAATCTTGGGCTAGTCACTTAACCTCTATTGGTCCTGGTTTCCTTAACTGTAAAATGGTGATGATAAAAACAATATCTTCCTTACAAGTGTTTGTGAGGGTCAAATAAGAAAACTGGAAAGTAATATATAAATATTAGCTGTTATTAAGACTGAATCAACTTATGTGGAGAATTGTTTTTAAAATAAAATACATTTGGGAAAAAAGACTGAATCAGTTCCAGTTATGTCAGAACTGAACATCAGCTAGGCTTAGTGGTATGTACTTAATGTTTTATTTTTTAAATAACCTTTACTTTCTGTCTTTGAATTGATACTAAATATTAGCTTTAAAGCAGAAGGGCAGCAAGGGCTAGGCAATTGGGGTTAAGTAAGTGACTTTCCCAGGGTCAGATAGGTAGGAAGTGTTTGGGGTCACATTTGAACCCAGGTCTTCCTGACTCCAGCCCTGGCTCTCTATCCACTGAGTCACCTAGCTGCTCCTGTGTTATGTACTTTAAAAAAAAGTCTCCATGTTTCCTATGTGTTAGGTCAAAACAGTGGTTACCTAGCATATTGAGCTGCAATTCATCTCTTGCTAATTCCTATTCATAGATTCTAGTTTTGCACTTTCGAATTACATAGAATAAGTCTATTTTCTCTTTGATATGCTACAGCTTTTTAGTTTTTAAATGGCAGCTGTTATATTCCCCTCTGTTTTTTCCTTCTCTATGTTAAATATATGTGGTTCCCTGAAAGATTCTCTACATACAAATGACATTTGTGGTAGAGTGACAAGAATGCATGTTGAATCAGAGGACTTGGTTTTGAATTGTGGTTCTTCCACTTATGACTTGTGGGATAGTGGGGGAGTTATTTCATCCTGGGGCTAATGTTCTTTCTAAGGTCCCTTCTAGATCTAAATCAACTAGCTGGTGACATGTTTTCAAGACCTTTTCTAATTTCTTTCCCAGTCCTCGGGCCACTCTTAAGTTTATCCGCATGCTTCTTGTATGATTGTCAGACTGGGAACCATAGCTACTGGCACAGTTTTACTAATGGACGTACGTATAGTTGAATTATTGCCTTCCTTAATCTGGACACTATTTTTAAGTTAATAAGCCTCAGACTACATGAGCTTTCTTAGTATTATGTTGGCTCACATCATGCTTGTGTCCAACTAAAAGTTATAGATTTTTTTCCCACATGAACTATACTATAAAGTAGATTTCTACCATTCTCTACTTAGGTATTTAATTCTTTTTATTTAGTATTTAGTTCTTTTCTTTTAGCCCTTACCTTCTGTCTTAACATTAATTCTAAACCAGAAAAATGGCAAGGAGTAGGCAATCGGAGTTAAGTGACTTGCCCAGGATCACACAAGTAGGAATTGTCTACAGCCAGATTTAAATCTAGGTCCTCTGGACTCTAGGCCTTGCACTCTATCTATCCATTGTGCCACCTACTTGCCCTGTAATTAGTTCTTTGATCCTAAATTCAGGACTTTATATTTATTTCTTTGAAATTTTTCTTATTCAATTGTCCATTAGTATAATCTACTAAGATACAATTTGATCCAGATTCGCTAATTTGACATTAGCTATTTTGTATTATATACATATTTGATTTGTGAGTCTTTTAAATTTTCATCTAAGTCATTTATAAAGATAATGAATAGGCAAAGTAAAAGTTCTTCAGCATGATAATTAACCCTCTCCCAACTCTAAATATAAACATCCCAACTCTCTTGTAAACAACTGTAGGCAGTTGTTCAGTGAATGAGCTATGAACCCGCCTTGTTATTTAGCCCACATTAAATAAAAAATAAATTGCAAAATTTCAAACTGTCTTGGCAAGCAATCAAAATCCAAGCATTTATTTCACAATGGTGAAATGGTCCCTACCCTCAAGGAGTTTACATTCTAATGGGGGAGATATCATTTAAAAATTAAGAGATATAGAATATGTACAAAGTGAATGCAAAGTAGTAATGGTAAAGATATTTTCATTTAAATGTAGGTCATTTCAAATGCTTGAGAAACCTGGAGTTTATAGAATGCTCAGCTTCCTTCAAAACAGAATTCAAGCATTGCTGGTAGAGTTGCAAATTAATCCAGCCATTCTGGAAGGCAATTTGAAATTATGTCCAGCAATACCACTGCTAGGTTTGTACCCCAAAGAGATAATAAGGAAAACTACTTGTACAAAAATATTCATAGTTGTGCTCTTTGTGGTGGCAAAATATTGGAAAATGAGGGGATGCCCTTCAATTGGGGAATGGCTGAACAAATTGTGGTATATGTTGGTTATGGAATACTATTGTGTTATAAGTACTGATAATCTGGAGGCTTTTCATATGAACTGGGAGAACCTCAATGAAATGAGCAGAACCAGAACATTATACACAAAAAGTAAAACATTGTTGAAAAATCCAACATAATGGACTTTGCTACTAGGAGCAATGCAACAAACCAGGACACTCTTAAGGGACTTATGTAAAAGAATGCTATCCACAATGAGAGAAAGAATTATGGGAGTAGAAATGGAAAAGCAAAACATATGACATCACTTATCACATGTATATATGGGTATGTGATTTGGGGTTTAGGCCTTTAAAAAATTGCTCAATAGCAAAAATGAATAATATGGAAATAGGTATCAAGAGACAACATTTGTACAACCCAGTGGAATTGCTTGTTGGCTCTGGGAGGGGGGATAGAAGAAAGGAGGGAAAGAAAATTAATCATATAAACATGGAAAAATATTTATAAATAAGTTTAATTTAACTTAATTTTAAAAAACAGTTCAAGGATCACAATCACATTCTGTAAAAGGCTTTTCCTTACTTACTTACTCCCTCCCTCCTCCCCAGTTTGTGTTCTCATCTTAGAATTACTTAGTAATTTTACATTTAATTATTTGTATACATGTTGTATCTTCCAACTAAAAAGTAATCTCCTGGAGGGCAGGGTCTGTTTCACTTTTTGCTTTTCTATCCCCCAGATTTAGCCCAGTGCCCTGTATATAGAGAGGGTTCTTAACAGGTGTTTGTTGAATTCAGTTGAAGAAAGCTAAGGATGGGTGGTGCAGTAGATAGAGTGCTAAGCCAGGAGTCAGTAAAACCTCCTAAATTCAAATCTGACCTTGGCTACTTACTAGCTGTATGACCCTTGGCAAGTCATTTAATCCTATTTGCCTCAGTTTTTCATCTGTAAAATGATCTGGAGAAGGAAATGGTAAACCACTTCAATAACTTTGCCCAGAAATCTCCAAATGGGATCACGAAAAGTCAGACTAAAGAACAAGGAATCCAAAGGGCGGAGGGAGAATGGAAGGCTAATAGGGGCACAGTGCAGCTCCCAATGACCTGGGAATCAGTCTTGAATCTGAGGGGATAGTAAGCAGGTTGATTTGGTTTATTGAAACCTTTGCTTGAGAGCAACATCTTCATACTTTCTGTTCATTTCAAAAATTCCTTGATCATCATACATCACAATCTTCCTTTCTTCTAGGATGATCTGTTAATGAAGTAGAGCTTGCCAAAACTAATCCCTCTCCATGAATCCTCGAACCTACCTCTTAAACCTTCCTCAGTGGATCATCCCCTTAAATAAGCCTGCCCCTTACATTTAACCTCTCCCTGAATACTGTTCCTTGACTACACCTACCAATCACCTCAAAATCTGATTTTGATTTCTCCTCCCCTTTTCAAATTCCTAGAACAAAGCTAGCTATTCTTGTTACTTCTACTTTCTCTCTTTTTACTCATTCCTTAGCTGTTTGCAGTTTGGCTTCTGACTGTCATTCAACAGAAACTTCTCTCTCCTTAACTGCCAAATTCACTCTTCCATATTGCTTGAATTTTTTGCTTCATTTGATACTGTTGACCACCCTCTATTCTTCAATACTTTTACATCTTTGGGTTTTCCTGGAATAAATCTCTCCTACTTCTTGTCTTACTTGTCCGCTCCTTCTCAGTCTTTGTCTATTTATCAACTGAACCACATTCCGGAATTGTGTGTCTTCTCCAAAGCTCTTGCCTAGTTCTCTTCTCTCTCCTTTCTAGGTGACTTTATCTGCTCCCTTGGATGTAAATGATCATTTCTATGTGTAGGCCTTCCAGATCTATATATCTGGCCCCAGTCTCTCTTCTGGGCTCAAGTTCTGCATGACACAACTATTTACTAGATATTTCTAACTAGATTTTCCAGAGGGACCTCAAATTCAACATATATAACAGAATTCTTCTTCCTCCAAATTAATCCTCTTCTAGATTTATCTAGTTTTGTTAAAGGTACCACTATATTTCTAATCCCCCAGGTTTATTACATTGATGTTACCTTGGTCCTCATTTTCTCTCACTGCTCATCTTATGGATGTATAATTAGAATTTTGAACCCCAGAACTCTCTTTCCCAGCTTCCCATGTTCCTTCTCACATTACATGCTAATGTAGGGAGGATATATTTTTCCTTAGCTCCTCCCTTTCACTCTCTTCTGGAAATGCTGCTGTGGAGGTAAGGTAAGAGGCAGGAGCATTTTACTCAGGTGTTTTTTACTCAGGTTTTTACTTTTGTTCTTTTTATTTTTTTCTACTTCAAGTGATTATTAATAAACCTTATAAAATATAATACTTGGAGTTATTGGATATTAATTTTAATCTTACATGGAATTTAAGTTACGTGGGATTGGGTGTTATTATGATTATTATTATTTGTATCCCCATGCCTCACAGTGTCTGGCACATAGCTGGCACTTAATAAAAACATAACTGATTTGGCTGGAATGGAGAGTATATGAAGGGGAGTAATGTGAAATACACCTAGAAAGGTAGTTTGGAGACAGACCATGAAGGGGTTAAAGTGCAAAGTTGAGCAATTTATGTTTTATCCTGGCAGTTGATTGGTGGATGGCATTCTACTTGAAGAGGACTAAAATGATATCACTGCTGAAGTCTTTTGACTTGAAAATAAATTGGATTTAAGTGAGGCAGTGTTGCACAAAGTCATCAAGCTACCCAAACAAATTAGGGGAGCACAAAATGTCTGTCAGACCTATAGATAAGGGAAGAAGTTGGGTTGAAAGAAGATTATGAGATGTAAAATAGTTAACTGACTATACAAAATTAAAAAGTTTCTACACAAACAAAATCAGTGCAATGAAGATTAAAATGCAAACAACAAATTGGGAAAAAGTATAACAAGTCTCTCTGATAAGGCTTTATTTCTCAAATATGTAGAGAACTGGATCAAATTTTATAAGAATATAAAGTATTTTTCTATTGACAAATGATCAAAAGATATGAACAGGCCATTATCAGTTGAAGGAATTAAAACTATTTTTAGTCATATGAAAAAATGTTCCAAATCACTATTAGATTAGAGAAATGTAAATTAAAACAAGTCTAAGGTACCTCACCCTAACCAGACTGGCTAACATGACAAAAAACGATAATGATAAATGTTGGAGGGGATGTGGGAAAATTGGGACACTACCACACTGTTGGTGGAACTGTGAACTGATACAACTCTCCTAGAGAGCAATCTGGAACTATGTCCAAAGGGCCATCAAACTGAACTTACCCTTTGATTCATTAATATCCCTATGAGGTTTGGATCCTAAAGAGATTAAAGCCAGGGGGAAAAAACCTACCTGTACAAAAATATTTATATCAGCTCTATTTGTGGTGGCAAAGAATTGGAAATTGAGGGAATGTACATCAATTGGGGAATGGCTGAACAAGTTGTGATATATACTTGTAACAGAATACGATTGTGTGCTTACAAACAAGATGATCACAAAAGAACCTGGAAAGACATATATGAAGTGATCCAAAGTGAAGTGAGTAAAACCAGGACAACCCTATACATTGTAACAATAATGTGTTATAATCAACTGTAAATGACTATTATCAACAAGGCAAGGATTTGGGACAATACTGAGGGACTCATACATCTATGAAAAAGGATATTCACTTCTATAGAAATGAATCCAAATGTAGATTGATACATGCCATTCTTATTTGCTCCATGAATTTTTTTCTAGTGTAAGCAATATGTGTCTTGCTTCATAATGAAATAAATATATATGTTATATATATGATTATATATGTATGATCCATATCATATTATCTGCCCTCTTGGGGATGGGGTGAAATGGAAGGGAGGGATAGAATATAGATTGCAAAATACCAGAAAATAAATATTAAAAATTATATTGATCAGGAAAAAGAAATAAAAATAAACAAAAAGTCTTCAATCTCATTCTCTCTTTCAGAGTCATCCATCCAAGTTGATCCAAGTTCAGTGGCAAGACAAAGTCAAGACATATGGTGACAACTTGGGCTGACATGGACAACCTTGGATTCTTTGCTAACCAAGCTCTAAATGTTCCACAAAGGGCCACTTCTTCTGCCTTCAGGCCCATTGGGACAAATTGTTTTCATCCACCCCTTCCACTGGGGAAAGTCTTCACATGCTTGGGGGTGACACCCTCCCTAATTCACCGATGGGTTTGAAGGCTCTTAGTTACCCTCAACATGGTTTAGCCTGTCTGCCCAGATGGTTCACTGGGAGATGGCCACTGTGCATGCTATAGCTTCTTAGAGCCACAGCTGAGACAGCATTGGGTGGATAGCAAAGAAAGGGGCTAACAAGCCCTCACATTAGAGAAACTAGTCTTCCCTAGAACACACCACCCCATACCTAGGCACCATTTTATCCTAGAGGCAATAGAAAGTCACTGAGTCTTCTTGGGCAAGGAGTATCAAGGTTAGACTTGTATTCTAGAAATTTTATTTTCATGGCTACATAAAGAATTGATAAGAGAGAGGTGAGCCTGGAAAGGAGATTAATAAAGAGGCTATGAAATGATTCCTCCTTTGTTCTGTTATTTCAGTCAGTGCTCTTCATGAACCCATTTGAGACTTTCTTGGCAAAGATACTGGAGTGGTTTTCTATTTTCTTCTCCAGCTCATTTTACAGATAAGGACACTGAGGTAGACTGTTTAAGTGATTTGCCCAGGGTTATAGAGAGAGTATATGAGTATGAGGCTAGATTTGAACTTAGATTCTCTTTGCTCCAGATCTACAACTCTATTCACTGCTCCAAGTAGGTACTCCTAGTTCCTCCTTACCCCTCCCATATTCTCGTATCAGTAATGAGGCAATGATTTGGTACTTTTTTTTTTTTTTAACTAGAATCATGAAGATATATAAGGACATAAACAACTATTAAAAGGCAGGGAGAAATGAAAACGGAGTCCTATCTTTGGTGAGCTTGGTGGTTAAACCTTTCAGTTGACAAGCACCTGTGTCTTGTCACTTGAAACCATTCCATTGTCTGGCTTAACCAACAAGTCTGAGCTCCCAATTTCATATTAGCAAAAATCCCCAGTATAACAATTAAGAGAGGTAATAACCAGAAGAACTAGCTTTGGGGCCAGGGATTCAAGTCTTGCTTCTTGTATACATTTTGCCTGTGTGACCCAGAACAATTCATTTAAGTCTCAGTGCCTCGACAATTCTTTCGGAAGGTGCTGATTTTCGAAGTTAATAGTTTTTCAGTAAGCACAAATTTTGTCCAAAAAGGCATCAGGTAGGTACCACTGAATGGCCAACATCTCACCTCTGTCCTGCTTGGGTCAGCTCTTTTCCATTCAGACCTACCCCACTCAGTAAATTTGCCCAAACTCTTGTCATGACTGTTTAGAACTGTCTTATTTTTTTTGCTTCGATCATTTCTGCAGGTCTACCTATTCTAAGGGTTAGGGGGGCCAAACATTTTTCCTTTTCCATTATTTTTTACCTCTGGCTGTTAGTGCCTGGCTAAGCAAATCAACCCAGGACTTTATTGAGCAAGAGTGGGGAGGAGGAGGTAAAGGTAGAGTGACCTTTTGTTCTACATTCTTGTGGCGTCAAATTTGCCACTTTCCCTGGTGTGTAGTCTTTTGTGGACTGGAGGAGGCGATGAATTCTTTATTTCTTTCTTTTTCTAAGCCCCCACTCCCTTGTTCTCAAAGCCCCTTTCTGGGGCCGATGGGATAATGAAGGCAATCCTTTATCTGTGATACCTTCTGCGCTTCTTGGAGGAGGGCCAGGAAAGCAACAAGGTCCTGTGGTTACCTTTGTATGCACGAGGGTCAGCCAGTATCGCCGTCCTCCGGTTTGCCAAGGGGCCTTCCGAAACCACAAAGCTGATCTGTGTCTGTTCGCCCCTATTCTGGGATAATACCTGGGGCTGGCATGGGGGAAGGGGGTAGTTAAGGCATACTTAGCTTGTGCATACTTTTCTAGTTCTCAAGAAACCCTGGAGAGTTGGAAGGAAGTGTCAAGATCGTAGGGAGAGAGAATGGGAGGACTTCCGATGTGGAGGGGTTCAAATTCAAAATGCAGCCCATAACCAAGCAAAAAAGGTAAGGGTAGGGGGAGAGAAGAGAGGGCTTCCTAAGAGCAAGCACACGGAAGGGGGCGTGGTAAAGGCGGACACGGGGCGGGGAATCGCGCGAAGCGAGGAAAGGCGAGGGGCGGGCCTGCGTGGGGTATGGCCCTCCGCTCGCCTCTCCTCTGTTCCCTCCCCCTAGCCCTACCCTGGCTTCCCAGCCTCCCCCGCGCTTCCTCAGCTTGGGCAGTCGTAGCAGCGGGCGCGCGTCCCTGTCCCGGGCTCGTTCCGTGCTATGGCGGCCTACAGTAAGTACCTGACGGCGCGGAATTCCTCGCTGGCCGGGGCCGCATTTCTGGTGCTCTGTCTGCTCCACAAGCGGCGCCGCGCCGCCGCCGCCGCAGCTTCCCGTGTCGGAGGCCCGCAGCACGGGTAAGTGGAGCCCAGCCGAGCACCCCCGCGCCTCGGGCACACGCTCCGAGGTCATGCCGGGACCCCTTTCCCCCCTCCCTTGTCCAGTTTGAACCAGCTTGTCCAGTCCTCGCTCGGTCACCGGGATCGGGAATGGGGTGGGGGGTACTCCTGGGGCGAGCCCTTGACACCCTTCCAACCCAGTGATGCTTATCTCCTGTGTGTGACTGCCCGCGTCCCCCTCCCCCCTCCGCGCTTGCGTTCCCCTCCCCTGCCCCAACTTTCCAGGATGACTTCGGACGCCTAGCCCTACTTCTCGCGTGGGTGGGTGCAGTACCCGGCTGGGGCCCCACCTGCGGGCCATTCCACCAGGGATCGTGGCTGCTCTTGAGCCCCGGGACAGTCCGGGGTCTACCCAAAGCCATATAGGAGGAGGTCGAGTCCTAAAACTCCCTTACACCCACTTGGCAAAGTCCCCAGAAAAGTGATTTGTGGACTCGGCCCTTGGCTTGTCATCGACACTGACCAAATCTATGACCCAAGAACTTGATTGAACAGGGTGTCCTCTTCCCGAGGTGTGCTTTTACTGCTTCCTCTTGCTCGGCAGGTGAAAGGTGACTTCTCCCTTCTGACTAGCCTCGGGGCTGGGGCTGCCGCTTTTGGTTCCAGAAGAATTCCAATTGGGAGACAGCATTCTTTTTTAGGATTGGGGAAACTGAGTTATCGTTTATCCTGAAAAAGATCAGTGAGAGGAAGAAAGTGAGGAAGGAAGATTGAGTGTTTTCTTTACCTAAATAACTCGGTTTCTCTTGAAGTTACTGACCAGCCCAGTCCAATGCACTGTGCCTTCATCGTCATCTTTTTGCTGTCTTTTCAATCAATCTATTTTATTCTATTAAAACTTCCACCACTAAAAATTGTAGCAAGAGAAATTAAGTTTTATTCAGTAGGAAGAAGTTTGGAAAAACTTAAGAGACCTTAGTACTTGTACGGTTCTATGAAATTAACTGTGATTTCTAATAGGAAGTAGTTCTGAACTGTCTCAAAGATTTAGTTTAAACGACATTTTTACATTAAAATGGGCAGGGGGTGGGGCTGAGGAATCAATGTTATCCTGGCACCATAGACATTTAAACAAATCCATTACCCACCTCTTTTAACTTATTTGATTCTATTCCCACCTACAAAGTTATTAATTTAAAAAATGCAAAAATAAAAAGTGACTTTGCATTAATGTTCTAGAAAGTAGTTAAGAATACCAAAAATGTATTAATATTAAAGGAATAGATAACAGAATTAGATAGGCCTCGATGCAAATTTTAGATGTTTCATGGAAAATAATTTAACTTAACAGTAGTAGAATAGTATGACATAAATTTTGTTAAAAACACTTTAAAATGAAAATTCTTTTATTAGAACTTACACAAAGCATTTTGAAATTAAATTGCATTTGGTGAATATATTGAATTAGAAATTATTGCTTCAAGATCTGTTAAATAGGAATAGATGAAAGAATTGTTGGTCATAGATAAAAGTGGGAATTTAAAAAGAAAAGAAACACAAAATAAATTACTTTTGTCCCACAGAATATTTAAGACTTGGTAAGGATTTTAAAATATTATTTTTTGGGAGGAGATGAAATGGTCAAATAACCTTTAGAGAGGTGGGGCAGGACCTATGATTTAATTGGTAAAAATGACTCTTTAATGAAGAAACTTCATCTACCAATGAAAGTCTTAACCTTCCCTGCAACTTGGAATCTTAGAGCACCTAGAATGTTGAGAGGTAGCTGGGATCAGTGGCAGAACTTAAATTCATGTCTTCTTGGTTTGTTCTGTCTTCCATGCCAAGATGCCTCTAGAAAGCTTTTATAGGTATACTGTGGTCTAGATGGTTTTAATTATCTTTCTATAACTGACCAAGATAAATGACACTTTTGTATTCTAGGTTGTGAAAATTGCCCACTTAATGGGTGGAGTTCTTATATTTAACTGTCCTTATAAATCTCATTGGTAAAGGCTAATTAGATGTATGTCAAGGTTAATCAAGAAAGAAGTCCAATAAGTCCTGCCTTTCATTTTGTGCAGTTAAAAATGTTGGACAATAGAAACTTCTAGAGTTGAGCTCTTGTAAAATAAGGTGGATAGAGCTGTTTTGTTGTTTTTTTAAATACACTCACCAAACTATTAGAAAATGGGCTGACTGAGTTGGTACATCTTGCTGCCAAATGAAAGTCTGCACTCATCTAGAGACTTCTAATACCCTGTCAGCTGTAGGAGGGAAAGTACCTTATCTTACCTAAAGTTGCTTCCTTTAATACCCACTTTGTACAATGCTCTATATTCATTACTTAAGTAACTTAAAAAATTTTTCATTTATCCAAAATTATTTTTTTATGAGGTTAAAGCACCACATTTAATCTAACAGATTTTTTGTAGAACCCTATGACTCCTTGATAAAAGAGAGCTACAAAAATGCATGAGATGGTACACTGGCCTTTTAGACATTTCCACCTGGATGTCCTATCTACAACCTGTGGTCTGTATGCCTAAAACTGAACTTTATTCCCCCCTCCTTCCTCCATCTCCCCAGTCTATCCCTCTCCTTAACTTTACTATTACTTTCCAGGGGGCACCATCCTCTCAGTAATTCATACTACCAAACTAAGCAATATCCTTAATCCTCACTCTCATTCCCCCCCCCCCCATATCTAATCTGATGCCCAGATCTGCCACTTTTGTCTTCATAACCTTTCAATAGAATACCTTTTTCATTCTGAAACAGTGGCCACCTTGCCTTTCTTTTATATCTACATGTCTAGCACATAATTAGCATTTAATAATTATGACATCAGTAAAACAAGCATTATAAAATGTAAGGTAATTTATGAAGAGGTAAGCATTTTCGATAATGAATGTTATAGAATTAAGGAGAGGAGATCAATGAGTGGTCAAGGAAGACTTCATAAAGGACTTGAGTGGGGCCTTGAAGAAGGATAAGATTTTAGATTTTTCTTAATATGGAAGAAACTAAATATTAATGGTTATTCATTTCAATTCTTCTTATGTTTGAGAGTTTTGATGCGAGGAAGAAATTTTCTTTTCTATTCCCTTAAACATTTTTCAGGAGGATTATACAAAATTTGTCATAAAGACAGGCAGACTTATGTACCCTTATTTAGGTTCATTGAACCTAAAAAGGTAAATTTGTAGATGAAAACATTAATACAAATATAAACAAGTAATCTGTCAGTTTTGAATGATGAAGTAATTAAAAGGCAAAAGTCTAATAAGAGTGGACTTAATAAGGTACAGGAGTATATAATCCTAAAATACTTTAGTTTCTCTTCTACCCTCATTCCCTGCCCCCTTAACTCCTCAATAAAATAACGTTTTAGAACATCTTAGAATAACTAATCAAAAGTCAAGCATTGTTCTTGTGCCTTTCTCACTATTCTGTCTTCAGCATGTGGGGTATTACTCAAGTTCAGGATTTGGCTTGCTATACATTGTCTTAAAGTCATTTGTAGAGCTTTAGCATTTTAGAGCCAGAAAGTATAGAAATAATTTAGTCCAGTCTCTTTGTTTTGTGCGGAATCTAAGGTCCACACAGGTTAAATCATTGGCCTAAAACTTAACAAGCTTCAACATCTTTCTTTTTTTTTAATACCCTTACTATCTGATCTAATTTTGTTTCTAAGTGAGAAGAGCCTTAAGGGCTAGGCAATTGAGGTTAAATGACTAGCCCAGAGTCATAAAGCTACGAGTGTCTGAGGCCAGATATGAATCCAGTGCTTCCTGGTTCCAGGCCTGGTGCTCCATCTATTGTGCTACTTAGTTGCCCCTTCAACTACATCTTCATCTCCTGCCATTAGGATATCCTCTTTTGAGTAAGCTGATATGATTGCATTAAATTCATGACATCATGTCATAATGGAAAAACATAGGTTCAGGACTCAGTAGACACCCAGGCTTTGTCAAATTGTAGTATGAACCATGGGCAAATCATTTCACTTCTGGATTGTGGTTTCACTATCTTTAAAATGAAAGGATCACTCAAGGCAGGTTCTTTTCACTTCTAAGTCTTAAGTGTAACTCTATAAGCATATCATCTTTTCATTGATAATCTGCTTCCTATAACAGATTCTCTATGTCAGTTATATCTTCCCCCATCTGCCAACCTAAAAACTTTTAATTTGTCCACTTTCTCCATATCTAATCTACATTTTTGTCAATTCATCTTTTCTTCTCCACTTCCACTATAATTATCCTCATCTAAACCCTTTCTAATTTGTTACTGCATTATTGTAGATTTCCATGCTTTTTTTTTGTTTTGCCCTTCTTTTTTTTTTGTTTTGCCCTTCTTTTGTTTTGCCCAAAAAAAAAAAGTTTTCCTGCTGCCAGACTTTTTCTCCTACTTTTTATTCTACTTTTTATTGAGAACTTAATATTCATAAGATATTATGATAGGGGGTGTAGCTGAGTGGCTCAGTGGATTGAGAGCCAGACCCAGAGACAGGAGGTCCTGGGTTCAAATTTGACCTCAGACATTTAACTGTGTGACCCTGAGCAAGTCACTTAACCCCCATTGCCTAGCCCTTACCACTCTTCTGGAGCCAATACATAGTATTGACTGTAAAGTGGAAGGTAAGGATTTAAAAAAAAAAGATATGATAGGTGACCTGGGGCATAAAGAAGGATAAGACATAATTATCTGCCTTTAGGGGATTATAGTACATTTGGAAATTTCACTACATAATTAGCAAAGATGGTAAAAGATGGGAACAATCAATGATGAAGGAGACAAGACTAAAGAAAGACAACTACACTAGTGGTAGAGCTTTAAATTAGTCTGACTGGATCACATCTGGTCTCAGGCACTTACTAGCTGTGTGACCCTGGGCAAGGCAATTAACCCTGTGGACTTCAGTTCTTCAATTGCAAAATGAGCTGGAGAAGGAAATGGTAAACTGCTTCAGTATCTTTGCCAAGAAACCCCCTCTGGGGTCAGGAGGAGTCAGACATTACTGAAAACAACTCAACAACAACAAGAAGAGTTTAATACTTTATGTTTGGAGAGCACTTGCATTTATGTTATCTCATATCCTCATTGCAGTCTGTGAAGTAAATAATCACAGTAGTTTGTGGGGATCCACAGCACTTAGAGCTGAAAAGGATTTTAAATTGTACCTGTCTTATGCATAAAATAATATAGACATTTTAACTTCAATACAAAGTAGGACAGAAAAAGAGAATGGTATATGAAATTGAAAACTTCTATTGTATACTTCTTGCTCTTCTTTAGAAGGGACTTTAGAGAACATCTGGTGCAACAGTGAGGAAAACCAAGGTCTATGGAGGTTGTGACTTACCCAAGTTCACACTGTAAGTAACTGTTAAAGATAGTATTTGAATCCAGATCTCTTATGACTCCAAGTCCATCAACTACCTTTTCCATTACAGGCCATTGCCTTTCCTAGGCACTTTCTTCATAATCATTCTGTAAAGATTATTCATCTCATTTGACAGAACCTGAAGCTTAGAAGGGCAAAACAGTTTCTGTCAGTGTGCCTAGGACTTGGAAATACAAAATGAAAAATGAAATAGTTTCTGCCTTGCAGGGACTTTATGGGAGACAATGTATACACAGTAAATAAATCTGTAAAAGTAGATTGGAGCCAGGTTTTGAAGGGCTTTAAATTGGTAAACCCTCGGCAGACACTTAACTTATGTTTGTCTTAATCTACTGGAAAAAGAAAGGGCAAACCACTCCAGTATCTTTTCAAAGAAAACCCTATGTATAGTACTATGCCCATGAGTGACAAGAGTTGGACATTACTGAACAGCAGCATCATGGTTGTATGAACAAATTACTAAACCTTCTTGGACCTTAGTTTTCTTATTTGTAAAAATAAAAAGGTTGGACCTAGATAGTCCCTGGAGGTCCCTTTCAGCTCTAGAGCTATGGACCAATGACATAAGTTGAATCTTGACACACCTATACTTCCTATTTTTTTTCCTTTTTCCCCCATCAGCTGCTCTGCTTGATTTTTGTCCCAGGAATATCTTGCCCTCTCCAGGATAAGCTCATCATCTGAAATCTCATCAGTATGGATGGAGATTGCTAATCAAAGCCTCCTCAGCTGCCTCTCCCCTCCCATTGGAGGATAAAAGGGCTGAGCAATAAACTCTCAAACCCTTCCTGTAGGGGGCTCAAAGTTTATAGTTAATTTCATTTTCCTTAACTGCTCTGCTTGGTTTCAACTCCATTAACATCATGTATGCTTCTGTAATAGGTACTCTCTTTCCACTTCCTCACTCCTTATTCGCTCCAGTATTTCTTGTTGTTTGGATTACCAAAGAGTTATTCAGTCTTTGTTTTCAGAGAGGACCAATGATATCGTGGTGGGGTGGATATCTTGACTTGCGCATGAATTGAAGTGAGGCAGAATCCTACAGTCCTTAGCCTCACATTCTCTTCCAGAGTCATTAGAGTCCAAGATAGAAATCAGGATGACTGATGATGGCAAGGATGCAGTGAATGATCATGGGATCTTTGAGGTCTGACCAAACTCTACGTATTCCACAACTCCTTCAGTTGCCTTCATGGACATTGGAACAATTTGTTTTTATCTGCCCGTTGTGCAGGGAAAGTCTTCACATGCTTGAGGTAGACATCTCCCTAATTCACAGATGGATTTGGGATTCATTGCTTTCCTCAACCTGGTTTCGTCCATCTGCCAAGAGGGTTTACCAGAGTGTGGCTACTGAGCATGCTATAGCTTCTTGGAGCCAAAGGTGAAAGTTGAGTGTCAGGTGGACACCAAAGGTGAGTGAGAAGCCCTGAAAAGGCCTTGACAAGTTCTCACAGTAGAGATGCTAGTCTTCATTGAATATCCATACACCCCCCAAAAGAATAGAAGGTATAGTCAGGCAGATTTTGGGTAAGTGTAGAGATAAATTTTCTAATAACTATATCTGTTAGCTTTGGTTGTTATTTTCTTATAGTCGAATGAGTTACTCCAGGAGAGATGGTAGGCTTCTTATTGTAGGTCTTAAAAGAGTTTGGGTGTTCATATATCTCTTTTGTAAAAGGAATGAATAGGTTTTTTTAGGTAGGAATTGAACTAGATAGCTTCTGAAGTCCCTTCCAACTAAATTTGTGAGTAATTGAAAGTTAATAGTATTTCAGTAATTCAGTAACTCAAGAATTTAGGGGGCAGCTAGGTTGCTTAGTGGATTGAGAGCCAGACCTAGAGATGGAAGGTCCTGGGTTCAAATGTGGCCTCCAGACACTTCCTGGCTGTGTGACCCTGGGCAAGTCACTTAACCCCCATTGCCTAACCCTTACCATTCTTCTGCCTTGGAACCAATACTATGTATTGAAGGTATAGAAGGTACAGAAGGTAAGGGTTTATTTAAAAAAAAAAAAGACAAGGATTTATAATTTTATAACTGGGTTGGTAACTGGTTGCCTCTAAAATTATCTGAGCTGAGTTTTGGGCTCCAGATTCTTTAATTATTGTTAATAATTTTATAATAATAATAATAACAATGAAATATTATTCAGTGAACTTCATGCCATATGCTATTATATAGATGACGAGACTGAAACTGAAAGGCCCATTGTTATTAATAACATTTATAATACTAATCACAACTTTGCTTTCTTTTGGTAAAATAAATTTTGGGTAATGAATTTGATAGACTCACATCAGGTTATTTCCACCTCTTATTTTGTATTATTTCAAGGTGCCTCCTGTTGTCTGGAGAGAATTCTGAAATTCCTAGGAATACATAAAGGGACAGGGACTGGATCTGAGAAGTTAAATATCTTGTTATATAGTCAAACCAATAAGAATTGTTATTCTTAATTTATCCTATTCACAAAATTGAGTGATTTTTATGTATGTGTGCTGAATGTTTTGGTGTTACAATTCTTAATCTCTTCCTTCCTGCTTTTTCAGTTTGGAATTTAGAACTAGAACCATGGTGGTACAGTCATATCTCTCACTATTAATGCCTCACTTTATTTAGTAGACATAAAATACAAAAATCTGAGTTAAAAAGTTTCAAAAATTATTTTCTTCACAACAACCCTATAAGGTAGGAAGTACAAGTATTATACAACTGAGAAAACTGAGGTTTACAAAGATTATTCTTCTATAGTATGTAACTTGAAAGTGTCCAAATAGTGTAATCTGGCTCCGGGCATTTTGTTTTCCACTGTTGGCTGAGTTGTAAATGTAGAAGGGGGGGATAACTTTGCAGATAACTGTGAAGTTCAGATAAGTATGATGAGAGAGATGTAGGTACAATGTTGTTTTAGTTGAAGAGATCACTTTTCACTTTAAGAAATATTTCATGGAGGAAGCAGCATTTGAACTGAACTTCCAAAGATGAGACTTAATACATGGAACCTAGAGTAGGAACTATGTAGATAAAGGAGGAGAGGCCTTTCCAAGAAAACTAGAATTGATCTTTCCTTCCCCAGCTTTCTCCTAGAACTTTGAACCTCTTCTTCATACTTAGCACATTTTTATTTGAAATCAATTTAATTGGATTAAATTTCATTTCAGGGAAAAACTTGGTCATAATTTTCCAGTATAATCTCTTTCTCCTATTTAATTTGGGGCCAATTCATTGTCCATCTACAGTGTCCAAGATGTATTAATGAAACAGTTCTATTATCCAAACAATAGGCATTTTTATACAGCTGGTCTTTCCTGTGAGGTTAGCTAAGCCAAAATCTTTTTAGTGATTTAAAATTTTGCATAGTAGTGAAATTATTAAGTCATGGTATTCTAAGGCTTGATGAAGTCAATACAATGTCATCTGCTCTGTTAAGCATTCAATGCTCCTCATAACCTTACCCACCACCCCACCCCCTTTCTAGTTTTCTTACTTTCTCCCCAACAGGTAATCTTAGATTCAGTGACTGGCCCCCTGGGTGTTCCATGAAAAAAAGGCACTTCATCTTTCAGAATTTTCTCTGGATGCCCTCCATCCCTAGAATGATCTGACCCCTGCACTCCATCTATAGACCTCTCTGACTTCCTTTAAGTCCAAACTAAAATCTCACCTTTCACAGGGAGTCTTCTTTAATCTCTTTTAATTACAGTGCTTTCCCTCTTAATGATTTCCTATTTATCCTATGTATGGCTTGCTTTTTTAATATTTCTTTGCATGTTGTCTTGAGGGCGGGGACTGCCATTTGATCTTTTTCTGTATCTTTACTTGGCACATATTCGACACTAAATGTTTATTGATTGATAAGTGAGTTGTACATGGAGGATTAAAGTGAGAGAGGAATTGAGGGAAACAACAAGGTTGAAAATCTGGATGACTTAAAAGGTTGGTGGCGTCCCTTATCAGAAATAGGGAAGCTTGGATGAGAAGAGGGTTTAGGATGAAGAAAATGACATTGTTTTTGTCATATTGCATTTTACCTGCCCATGGTGAACAGCCAGGTGATATGTCTTGAAATCACTTAGTGATTCAAGACTTCAGTACAAGAGTGATCTTCCTGGGTATATAGTTTTTTGAGTATTCAGTACAGAGAAATGATAACTGAACTCAAGGAAGCTGATTTGGATCAAAGAGGAGGCTGTAGAAAGGAGACTCTAGGAGAGCCTTTGTTGGGGAATGTAGAACCTTCACAAATAACTTTCATTTGCATGATTATGCAAATAAGACAACTGAAAAATGGAAATCATTGAGGTTGGGAGGGAGATAACAGTATCATATAAGTTAAAGGAGCAGAGACTATCCAAGAGAATATTTTATTAGTGCTGAAAGAGGCAGAGAGGTCAAGTAGAATGAGAACTAAGAGAAGGCCATTGAATTTAGCAGTTTAAGTATTCATTGGAAGCCTTACCCAGTGGTATTTTATTTAGGTGGTTTGGTCAAGAAGCAAGATTGCGTAGTGTTGAAAAATGAAAAGAGAAAAGTTAGAAAACTGCAGTTTGGTTATAAAAAGAAGAGATAGGCTTAGCTTTGAAGAAATGACTCTACTTTTTGTCCAGATGCAACATGAGAGATATGTGTGACAAGAAAAGGTGGCTATCTTGTGGTGGGAGTGAAGGATAACTGATGGACAGCTTGTGTACTCCATTGGTATTCCCCAGTGGAGGATTTATGGGAAGGCATGGATAAAAGCCACTCAAGATCAGAAACAGATAGGTGATGATAAATCTGCCTCATTTTAGGGACTAACAGTGTCAATGAGCTCACAATCTACTAAAGTATCATGTTTTGACTAGGTTAGTTTGGAACTGTAATTACATGAGTTGCTGCCAAAAAAATTGTTATAGCTCCAAAAGTTTCCAAACATGTTTCCAGAAAGTTTGTACACTTGATATATAGGGTTGGAATTTGGTATAACATTCTAACTATCAATTTGCCAGTTTTTCTTTGATTATTCTCCCTGACTCAAGTAGAAAATCATGGTATTCCTCTCTCCTTTCGAAACAGTAACTGCTCTTGGCTGAACAAGCTTTTGTCTATGCCAAGACAAAGGATTAAATGAAAGGATCAGGTGGCTGCTTCACACTGGCTACAGTGGAAGTCAGATCTTTTACTTCCCTCAGTATTTAGCATAAATTTTTAGATTTGGTAAATAGTCAGTGTAAGTATTTGTTGATTGAATGAATAGCCCATCAGGACTTCTCCCACATGTGACCAACTACCAACTAAGTTATTATTATTTAAGACGATAATTAATGTAGAATTTGTACTAAATTAAATTCACAAACATAGGATTACAGCATGAATTTGAACTGGAAGAGTGCTTAATCTTTATTTACTCTGAACTTCTCATTTTACAGATGAGGAAACTGAGTTTAAGAGAGAGGAAATAACTTTTGTTACTAGTGCTAATAGTTAATTAGTTTCACTAATAGTGAAAGATCTGGGATTTGAATGCTGGTGATCTGATTCTGCATCCAAAAATCTTTCTACTTCACCTTGTTGAAAACAAACTTATGATGATATTAGAAGAGTTTTTTACTATGACAGAAAATTTAAGGTAGAGATGAACTTCATGATACACAAAGTGTTTTTTCACCTCAAAGTATTAGAAGGATGTTGGAAATGTAATAAATTTGGTTTATTTAGATACTTAACTGTGAAGAGATGAATAGTAGAGAAAAGTTTTGAATAAATAGGAATATGAGTCAGGTTTCTTTGAAGATTGTTTCAGTTTGAGTGACAAATTGCAAAGTATTGATAGGCAAGCTGGATAAATGTCTTTCTAAGGAATAATGGCAGCTGATGGAGATAATATTTTAAGTAAAAAGAAAGCATTACAATTTTGATTTACTTCATTACACGAATATTAGCAAAGATGAAAAAAAGATTTAAACAGTAATAGTTGGAGGGCTTATGATTGACATGTAATATCCTGTTGATGGAACTGTGCTGTGGTCCCACCATATTGGATTTCATTTTCATCGTGGCAATTAATAACCATTTATTAAACTTCTATTATAGGTCAGACCTAGCCTCATTAGTGACCATATAATTCTAAGAAAGTAAAAAACTGAATAAAAAATAATAGCTAACATTTATATAGTGATTTAAAGGTGGCAAATTGCTTTACATATATTATTACATTTGATCTTATTGTCAACTCTGTGATATAAGTCTGTTGGGATAGGTTTAGTACCAGCATTCTGTTAGTTCAAGTTTCCTTTAGGATTAGATGAGATACTTTGTAAGTCATTCATTGAATAGTTAAGTAGTTTACTTTGCCCTCACATAGCAGTAAAGATAAAGGAGCACTTGGCTTTTATAGATATAGGCTCCATATGAGATCTGCTCTGATCAGGTCAGCCAGGCAGGGTAAAGGGACTTCAGTCATCATCAAGACTTTTTAATGCCTCCTTAGATGATGAGGAAGTTGCATTAAGGGAGGTAGGGGGATAATCAGGTTCTAAGGACAGCTTTATTATTTTTTATGGAAAATTAATTCCTGTCACCAGGCAAACAAGGACCCCAGTTCTATCATAAAGTACTATTCCTTTTTTGCACAATAAGGAGAACAAATGGTTAATCGACTTGCCCACCATCTATGTGAATAGTACTAATGATTATGCTATTAAATGCCTTTGGCAGTATTCAAATTGAAGTCTTTTCTTGCTACCTTCTACATATATCAGAATAGTCATAGCAAGTCATTGTGACAGGAAAGAACAAAGTAGGTGTTCATCAATTGAGGAATTATTGGAAAGAAAGGCATATGAATGAATTTATTTCTCAAAATAATAATGAGAATGTAGGGAAATGTGGAAAGATTTTTATGAACTGATTCAGAAGGAAATGAAAAGAAGAAAGAAAATAATGTACAAAGATTATAACAGTGCAAATTAAAATATCACCAAAAGGAAATTAAATTTTTGAGTAATGGGAAAAACAGTAAAACCCAGAAGTGGTAATATCCTTCCTCACAGAAGAGAGGTTGGGGGCTTTTAGGATAGAATGATACATTGTCAGATGAAATTTCTGTATCGGATATGTTGTCCTCAATTGCTTCCCTTTGTTACAAAGAAGGTTTTTTTTAGTGTGTTGGATTTGGAAGGCTACTATGAAGCAAAGATCAAGACATCAATAAAATGGGTAAAAAAAAACTATCACATATCAAAGTTGTGAGTTGCAAAATAGCATCCTCGAAACCCAGGACAGGTGGCCTAGTACAGTGGAAAGAGCACTGGAGTGGGCAACAACAAATATAACAAAAGCAGCAATAGCTGCCTTTTTAAAAGTATCTTTTGAGGACTTTTGGGTAAGCATGGCGGCAGTCTAGACTTGAGACGCTTCCTCTCCCCAGCACCCAACAAAATAGACTATCTCAAAAGAAAATAAAAACCATCTTTGGAAGAACGGAGGGACTCAACAGTAGGGCACAGAATTGAAGGTACGTGGGGTTTGAGCATTTCCACACTATAAGGAGAAAACGCTCCCAACCAAAGGTGAGCCGATTTACCCTCCCCCACCCCACCTATGGAGCCAGAGTCAGCCCGCACCAGAAGCAGCGAGTGAGCAAGGGACACCTCTAGAATGAGCAAGGGGCACCTCTAGGTCCTTGGAAGCTGACTAGGACTGCTGGGGATCTATCCCTGAGAGCAGTTACACAGGAAACCTCTGTGTATTGGAGAGCGCAGACCACGGGCACTCTAACAAACAGTGGAGGCTGCAGAGATTTGAGAGCTTGCCTCAGGCAAAAGCCTTGCTCCTTAACTCCATAAACAGAGAACCTGCCCATCTCACTCAGATTTGTGGCTAAAAACGGAAGGAAAAACCACCACAGTGATGGCTCATTGTGCCCAGGACCAACAGATACCCTCCAAGAAAAACAGGAAGAAGACATTGATTCTTGAAAATTTTTACGGAGGGAAAATCCAGGCTACAGAGGAAAAAGAGGATGAAATTCAAGCAAAATCAAGACCTTCCAAAAGAAATGGAAATTGTCCACAAGCTCTTGAAGAGGTTATCAAAAAGATGGAAGCCTTCTGGCATGAAAAATGGAAAATAATGCAAAGAGAATACAGCAATCTGAGGGACAAGAACTCCCAATTGGAGAAACAGCTGGAAGCCTCAAAAAGCAGGATAGACCAAACTGAAAAGGAAAACCAGTCTTTAAAGACCAGAATTAGGCAACTGGAAAACAATGATCTTACAAAACAGCAAGAATTAATAAAGCAAAGTCAAAAGACTAAGAAATTAGAAGAAAACATAAAATATCTCACTGACAAGGTGACAGATCAGGAAAACAGAGGAAGGAGAGACAATCTGAAAATCATTGGTCTACCCGAAAAGCCAGAATTAAACAGAAATGTTGACATAATACAAGATATCATCCAAGAAAACTGCCCCGAGGTTCTAGAACAAGGGGGAAAAATAGACATTGAAAGAATTCATAGAACACCCTCTACACTAAATCCCCAAAAGACAACTCCCAGGAATGTAATTGCCAAATTCCAAAGCTTTTAAGCTAAGGAGAGAATCCTACAAGAAGCCAAAAAGAGGAAATTCAGATACCAAGGAGCACCAAACAGGATCAAACAAGACCTGGCAGCTTCTACACCTAATGACAGCAAGGCCAGGAACACAATATTCAGAAAGGCAAGAGAACTGGGTCTTCAACCAAGAATCACCTATCCATCAAAACTGACCATATACTTCCAGGGGAAAGTATGGGCATTCAACAAAATAGAAGATTTCCAAGTATTTGTAAAGAAAAGACCAGAACTCTGGAAAGTTTGATATCTAAACACAAAGAGCAAGAGAAACATGAAAAGGTAAATATTAAAGAAAGGGAAAAGGAGAAAAATGGTTTTTGTTGTAATTCAAACTTTTTTCTATAAGGGCTACAACTAGATCAAATTATATATATTAGTATATGGGGGAAATGTTATTTGTAACTCTCAAAAATTGTATTCACTATTATAGTAATTAAAAGGATCACTCAGGGAAAGATTGGGGCATTAAGGGCTATAAGATGATATGAAAAAAAAAAGAAAAAGGGTGGGGGAGGAAATTGATGATGGTACCAAGAGGAGATACCTGAAGAAATAGAAATAAATTAAATAGAATTAATTAGAAATTAAATAGAATAATCTTTGTCACACAAAGATACACATGGGAAGGGGGAGGGGAAGAATACTCATAAGAAGGAGAGGAAGAGAGTGCTAATAGGTAATACTTAAACCTTACTCTCAGTGAAATCAGCTCTGAGAGGAAAGAGCATCTAGATCCATTGGGATCTAGAATTCTATCTTCTCCAACAGGGTAAGGGAGAAGGTAAAACTAAGGGGGGGTTGGGGAGAGGGAGTACAAAAATAGAGGGAAGGAGGGGGGGAATTAACAGACCCTAAAAAAACAAGAAGGGAACAAAAAGGGAAAGGCCAGAAAGGGAAGCATATCAAGGGAGGGGATTAGGGGGATTGATTAAAAGTAAACCACAGGTTTAAAAGGATATAGCAAAAGAAGAAAGGACAGAAGTAGGGAAGGATATCAAAATGCTAGGGAATTCACAAGTGATAATTATAACTTTGAACGTGAATGGAAAGAACTCACCCATAAAATGTAGACGAATAGGAGAGTGGATTAGAATCCCAAATCCTACCATATGTTGTCTACAAAAAACACACCTGAGGCGGGTAGATACTCACAAGGCCAGAATTAAAGGTTGGAGTAATATCTATTGGGCCTCAACTGACAGAAAGAAGGCAGGAGTTGCAATCATGATATCTGACAAAGCCAAAGTAAAAATAGACCTTATTAAAAGGGATAGGGAGGGTAACTACATCCTGATAAAAGGGAGTATAGACAATGAGGAAATATCACTAATCAACATGTATGCACCAAATGGTATAGCACCCAAATTTCTAATGAAGAAACTAGGAGAATTGAAGGAGGAAATAGATAGTGAAACTCTACTAGTAGGAGACCTGAACCTACCACTATCAAATTTAGATAAATCAAATAAAAATAAATAAGAAAGAGGTAAAAGAGGTGAATGAAATCTTAGAAAAATTAGAGTTAATAGATATATGGAGAAAAATAATTAGGGACAAAAAGGAATACACCTTCTTTTCACTAGCACATGGTACATTCACAAAGATTGACCATATACTAGGTTATAAAAACATGGCATACAAATGCAGAAAAGCAGAAATAATAAATGCAACCTTTTCAGATGATAAGGCAATAAAAATAATGATCAGTAAGGGTACATGGAGAGCCAAATAAAAAATTAATTGGAAATTAAATAATATGATTCTCTAAAATCAATTAGTTAGAGAACAAATCATAGAAACAATTAATAATTTCATTAAAGAAAATGATGATGATAAGACATCTTATCAAACCTTATGGGATTCAGCCAAAGTAGTACTCAGGGGAAAATTTATATCCTTGAGTTCATATATTAATAAATTAGGGAGGGCAAAGATCAATGAATTGGATATGCAAATCAAAAAACTTGAAAGCGAACAAATTAAAACCCCCCAGAAGAAAACCAAATTAGAGATCCTAAAAATTAAGGGAGAAATTAATAAAATAAAAAATGACAACTATTGAACTAATAAATAAGACTAGAAGTTGGTAATTTGAAAAAACAAAATAGACAAAGCACTGGTCAATCGAATTAAAAAAGGAAAGAAGAAAACCAAATTAACAGTATCATAGACGAAAAGGGGGACATCAACTCTAATGAAGAGGAAATTAAGGAAATCACTAAAAACTATTTCACCCAATTATATGGCAATAAATATACCAATCTAGGTGATATGGATGAACATTTACAAAAATATAAATTGCCTAGATTAACAGAAGAAGAAATAGATTTCTTAAATAATCCTATATCAGAAAAAGAAATCGAACAGACCATGAAAAAGAACTCCCTAAGAAAAAATCCCCAGGGCCTGATGGATTCACAAGTGAATTCTATCAAACATTCAAAGAACAGCTAATCCCAATACTATACAAACTATTTGACATAATAAGCAAAGAGGGAGTTCTACCAAATTCCTTTTATGACACAAATATGGTACTGATTCCAAAGCCAGGCAGGTCAAAAACGGAGAAAGAAAACTACAGACCAATCTCCCTAATGAACATAGATGCAAAAGTTTTATATAGGATACTAGCAAAAAGACTCCAGCAAGTGATCAGGAGGGTTATTCACTATGATCAGGTAGGATTTATACCAGGAATGCAAGGATGGTTCAATATTAGGAAAACCATTCACATAATTGACCATATTAATATGCAAACCAACAAAAATCACATGATTATCTCAATAGACGCAGAAAAAGCCTTTGACAAAATACAACACCCATTCCTATTGAAAACACTAGAAAGTATAGGAATAGAAGGACCTTTCCTAAAAATAATAAACAGTATATATCTAAAACCATCAGCAAACATCATCTGCAATGGGGACAAACTAGATGCATTCCCAATAAGATCAGGAGTGAAACAAGGATGCCCATTATCACCTCTATTTAACATTGCACTAGAAACACTAGCAGTGGCAATTAGAGAAGAAAAAGAAATTGAAGGTATTAAAATTGGCAGTGAGGAGATCAAGCTATCACTCTTTGTGGATGATATGATGGTCTATTTAAGGAATCCTAGAGAATCAACTAAAAAACTAGTCAAAATAATCAACAACTTTATCAAAGTTGCAGGATACAAAATAAACCCACATAAGTCATCAGCATTTCTGTATATCTCCAACCCATATCAGCAGCAGGAATTAGAAAGGGAAATCCCATTCAAAATCAACTCAGACAATATAAAATACTAGGAATCTATCTGCCAAGACAAACACAGGAATTATATGAACACAACTACAAAACACTTTGCACAAAATTGAAACTAGATCTGAGCAATTGTAAAAACATTAACTGCTCATGGGTAGGATGAGCTAACATAATAAAAATGACCATCCTACTCAAACTTATCTATTTAGTGCCTTACCCATCGAACTTCCAAAAAACTTTTTTACTGAATTAGAAAAAACCATAACAAAGTTCATTTGGAAGTACAAAAGATCAAGGATTCCCAGGGAAATAATGAAAAAAAAAGCAAAGAAGGTGGCCTTGCAGTCCCAGATCTCAAACTATACTCTAAAGCAGTGGTCATCAAAACAATTTGTACTGGCTAAGAGACAGAAAGGAGAATCAGTGGAATAGACTTGGGGTAAGGGACCTCAGCAAAACAAGTTTATGACAAATCCAAAGATCCCAGCTTTTGGGACAAAAATCCATTATTCGATAAAAACTGCTGGGAAAATTGGAAGACAGTGTGGGAGAGACTAGGCTTGGACCAACACCTCACAAGATAAACTCAGAATGGGTGAATGACTTGAATATAAAGAAGGAAACTATAAGTAAATTAGGTGAACACAGAATAGTATACATGTCAGGACTTTGGGAAGGGAAAGACTTTAAAACCAAGCAAGACTTAGAAAGAGCCACAAAATGTAAAATCAGTAATTTTGACTGCATCAAATTAAAAAGCTTTTGTACAAACAAAACCAATGTAACCAAAATCAGAAGGGAAATAACAAATTGGGAAACAATCTTCATAGCAAAAACCTCTGACAAAGGTCTAATTACCCAAATTTACAAAGAGCTAAATCAATTGTACAAAAAATCAAGCCATTCTCCAATTGATAAATGGGCAAGGGACATGAATAGGCAATTTTCAGTCAAAGAAATCAAAACCATTAATAAACACATGAAAAAGTGTTCTAAATCTCTTTATAATCAGAGAGATGCAAATCAAAACAACTCTGAGGTATCACCTCACACTTAGCAGATTGGCTAATATGACAGCTATGGAAAGTAATGAATGCTGGAGGGGATGCAGCAAAGTTGGTACATTAATTCATTGCTGGTGGAGTTGTGAGTTGATCCAGTCATTCTGGAGGGCAATTTGGAACTATGCCCAAAGGGTGCTAAAAGACTGTCTGCCCTTTGATCCAGCCATAGCACTGCTGGGTTTGTTCCCCAAAGAGATAATAAGGAATAAGAATTGTACAAGAATATTCATGGCTGCGCTCTTTATGGTGGCCAAAAATTGGAAAATGAGGGGATGCCCTTCAATTGGGGAATGACTGAACAAATTGTGGTATATGATGGTGATGGAATAGTATTGTGCTCAAAGGAATAATAAAGTGGAGGAATTCCATGGAGTCTGGAACAACCTCCAGGAAGTGATGCAGAGTGAAAGGAGCAGAACCAGGAAAACATTGTACACAGAGACTGATACACTGTGGTACAATTGAATGTAATGTACTCCTTCAATATGGTGCCAATGCATTGATCCTCAACAACCTAGAGGGTTACAGGAGAAGAAACACTATCCACATTCAGAGGAAAAACTGTGGGAGTAAAAACACTAAAGAAAAACAATTGCTTAATGACATGGGTCAAATGGGATATGATTGGGGATATAGACTCTAAGTGAACATCCTAGTGCAAATACCATAGTAGTGGTAGTCTCTCAGTGACCGAGAATGACTATTGTCTTTGTGCATTATCATCTATTGATGTACCCTCATGTGGCTTTGGAGTCCAAAGGCTGAGGCGCACAGTTTGTGGCACATGGGGCATGGGACGCCAGTTGTTACGGGAGGTGCGGTTGTGGCCTGGTGTCGGTGTTCACGCCCCGCGGCAAGACGTCGACGTCGTTCATCTTCAAAGGTGGTGGCAGCATGGTGAATGTGGGTTCACCAGCTGCTTCTGTCAGAGGCAGCGAGTTCTAGTTGCTTTGGTGTAATGCCAGCCCACTTCAAGTTGGACTTTAGCTGATCCTTGAATCTTTTCTTTGGTCGGCCTTGTTTCCTGAGTCCAGCTGACAGTTCACCATAGAATACCTGTCTTGGTATTCGCTGTGGGTCCATGCGGATGACATGTCCAGACCATCGTAGCTGGGTTTGGAGGACCATGACTTTGATGCTGGTGGAGTTGGCTCTGTCGAGGACTTCCTGGTTGGTGATTCGGTCCTGCCATCGGATCCTCATGATTGACCGGAGGGAGCATTGGTGGAATTGCTCCAGCTGTTTCATGTGCTTCCGGTACAGTGTCCATGTCTCACAACCGCACAGGAGCGAGCTGAGGACCACTGCGTTGTACACTTTGAGCTTCGTTGCAGTGCTTACACCTCTGTGTTGGAGGACTTTGGAGCGCAGCCGCCCGAGTGCCTGGCTGGCCTTTTGGATCCTGGCATTGATCTCGTGGTCTAGGGACCCGTCGTTGGCGATGGTGCTGCCCAGGTACTTGAAAGTATTGACGTTAGAAAGCTGCGTGCCATCTATTGTAATGCCAACAACATGGAAATGGGTTCTGATCAAGAACACATGTGATACCCAGTGGAACTGTACATCGGCTATGGGAAGGGTGGGTGGAGGGGAGGGAGGAATAGAAAATGTTTTTTGTTACCAAAGGAATAATGTTTAAAATTGACCAAATTAATAAAAAAATGTATCTTTTGAGGCTTTTAGGAGGCTTTTAGGAGGCATTGGTATGAGTTCTGGTTCTGGCACTTAATTAGTTGGGTGACTGTACTTCTTTGAGCCAGTTTCCTCATCTTATAAATTGTGTATAATATGATCTGCATTACCTACTTCCTAGGTTATTCTCAGGAAAGTACATTGTAAACCATGAAAGGCTGTATAAATATGAGCTATTATTATGACTAAAAATCACACGAAAATTCAAATGCTGTGTTTCTTTGACATTGAATTTATTCAGAATGGCAATCAGGTTAATTATGTATCAGTTCTGAGGTATTTGAGAAAATCTAATTTAAAACTTATGAATTGTGGTTCTCAGTGGTTGTTTTCTAAATTGTTGATATTGCTTTGGATCACAGTTCACTTTTTATGGAAAGCTTTTTTAAACCAGAAAACAATTACCCATCTTACCCATCAGATTTGACTCTATTGCTTTTTGTAAAACCAAATCCAACCATATAGGATAAGTTTGTCACCCGTGAAATTACTCAAAGAATGTGACTTGGATTCTCAAAGTGAGCCCAGAAAAGTCCCAAGTCATTGGAATAAATGTGTAGTTTCCCAAATTGACCTCTTTGAAGAGAAAATTTTTTATTTAATGTCATTAGACCACAATTTTATAGGGGAGAGTTATATGGGAATTACATCAGTGTACACAGTAAGCAATGTGATTAAGGAGATTAATGTTTAGAGGATTTCTTAGTTAACAATATTAAGGCCTTAACCTGCCAGGCACTATGCTCAACCAAATGCTGATTTAAATCCAAAATGGTGGGTTTTTAATAGAAACTGTCTATTTCATTATCTTCCTTTAGTTTACCACTTGGACTTTTTCTGATTTTGTTTAAAATTTTTTTCTTTTCTTCCTATTGTAATGCAGGTCTTTGTTCCCAGCCATGTAAAGTACTTTGGCATGAACAGATTTTTATGGATGACATGTTGAAGTTTTCAAGGAATAGTAGATGAAAAAGAATGTATAATTTCTGAAGTACTTAACTATTTTAAGGAGTATAAATGATTATCAAATTGTTTTAGATATATTATTTAAAGGTTCAAAATGTCTTGAACACAGATTCTTGCATACTTTAGTTGATGTCAGCTCAGATCGTGGCACTTTGGTTTATTAACTGTCTATTCAGCAAGCATCTATTAAATACCTACTGTATACCAGGAATCATACAGGATACTCGGAATACAAAAACAGTTCCTATATGATCTCAAGAATACCTTACTGGGGGGAACGAGATGTATACAGATAAATATATAGTAACAAATAGCCATTTCCTTGAGTCAGCATAGCACTAACCATTGGAGGAGGCTACAGAATCTTGAAAACTCATGTAGGAAGCCTTGTTGCAGTTCCTGAAATGAACCTTAGAAGAAACTAGGGGTTCCATGGTGGGAAAGGTGAAAGAGAACATTCCAAAACATTATGGATGGGAGATAGTTCACACGGACATCGAAATGGGATTACAATACTCCAGTCTTACTAATAAGTGTGCCAGTGAGGTGATATTGTTTGGGTTTTGTTTTTAACTTTTGAGAAGCACATAGAATCTGGAAAATGTGCACTTATTAAAGCCAACTTTGTAATAGAAAAAATAGTAATACACCAAAAACATTGTAATTGAGACTTTTGTATTTCAAGATGCCATAATTGTTGATATTTATTGTAATAAGGCATTTTGAAAGAATTTTAAATCCAAGTTTTGGAGATCAGGATGGAGTCTAATTTTATAAAACTTATTCTGATGGAGTAGACTTTAGAGGTTTTTCCATTATCCCACCCTTTTTAGTGAGTAAACAAATTCCCAAAGTCTGTGTTCACTGGCAAGAATAAGAGTTTGGCCATTAGATCCTGACACATTGATTTTTGCTACTTGACATGGAACTCTACTTGTATCCATTTACCTTGATTTAGCTCAGGGTTAATATGGTCAGGAACTTTCCTTGCTTTTATTTAAAGGTGCTATAGACAGGAGCTTAGTTATTTGGGTTTTTGGGTCAGGATCCCATAACCCTGAACATAGGTATATGGGAGAGAATAGTTTAAAACTTCAAAATATGTTATCAAGACTCAGTTGTTGCTGAACTTGTTAAAAATCATTGTTGTCCAGTTATGTGTTTTCTCTGCTCAGTCTCAGGTTGTAAAACAGTCCAGTATACAATTCAGTTTATTTAAAATCAAGAATCTATTTAGACTAGGTTGTTGGTTTTTAATCTTTTTGTTTCAGTTATTAAAATTATAACAAACTAATTAAATTTAATGCTGTACTTGAATTAAATTTCCTTTAATAACATTTAGCATTTTTAGTAAATGATTTTTCTTTTACTATTAACATAAAGCTTTGAGATTTCAAGATTTGTAATTGAGAAATAGGGAAGGAACTTTCTTTTATTTTGAATTTCTAACTTGTAGCTTAATTGCCTTTGGTTTTAAACTGCCTAATTGCCTCTCTTTTCTGACAGATTTTTAGGTGAGTATTAGGCTTCAGCATGGAAGTTGGCTAGGTGAGAGAGAATTAAGTAAAAGAGTTCTAACTTTTTCACTGTGCCTAGTGATAATTTGCTGAGCATGCTTTGATCACAAACCCTTATGTTTCCATTACTCCATGGAATTTCTGATGGCATGATAACTTGACCTTGATTCCAGTTTTGCAGCCTTGGTTTTGAATTTGGATTACCTTTTGTAACTTTGACCCTAATTAACCTTATAGTAGTAGCTGGAGTAGAGGGCCAGATTTTTGCCTGTAATGTTACCATTAAACCAAAACGCAATTTTAAAAAATCTCATATGGTGATTGGTCCAATTGTTGTAGGTACAGAAATTTAGATAGCAGAGAAGACAAATACCAGCGCTATCTTTCTTTTTTAATGTTTTCATCAATATCTTTTGTATATCATCATAGTTTCCCCCAATATCTCTTCCTCCCTCCCAGAGAGATCCATACCATATAATAAATAGCATTTTTAAAGACAAAAAGAGAGGAAAAAATTGTCACAACTTATCAATACATTGAAAAAAATCAGAAAACACAGGACATGTGCAATGCTTATGGACTTCCCCCTTTACAGTCCTGCTTGATCTTTTAAATTTTTCTACATTTTTTTTGCGTGTCTGTTCTTTTCATTTATATTGTTGTCATTGTGTATATTGTTTTCTTGCCTCTGTTTATTTCACTATTTATAGGTTTATATAGGTCTTTCGATATTTATGTTTATCATACCCATTATTCCTTATAGCATAGTACCATTCCCTTACATTCAGGCATCACAATTTGTTCCTCCATTTCCCCACTGATAAACATTTACTTTGTTTTCAATTCTCTATCATGAAAAGTGTTACTATAAATATTTTGGTGTATGTGGGAACTTTCTTCTTATCAATGGCTTTCTAGGGGGTGTAAGTCCAAAGAATATAATAAAGCCTCTGGGTCAAATCATATGGATATTTTAGTCACTTTATATCCATAATTCCAAATTGCTCTCCAAAAGTTTGTACCTATGCAAAGTTCCCACAGTGTATTAGTGTGCCAATCATTCTATAACTTCTTTAGCATTGACTATTGGCATTTTTTGGTCATCTTTGCCAAATTGCAGGGAGTGTGACCTCATGGTTATTTTGATTTGCATTCTTATTGTTAGTGATTTGGAGCATTTGTTCTTGTGTTTGTGAATACTTTAGGATTCTTCTTTTGAGAACCTAATATCTTTTTACTTTTTGGATTATCCAGTAACCTTCTTCTCCTGTACCCAGGAAATTTTCATAATAACAAGTGAAGGTGCATCTAGAAATTAAAAAATAATAATAAATAAATCTTAAACTGTCCAAGAAGAGCATCATGAATTAGCTGAACCCCCCCCCCCCCCTTCCCCCAATGCTCTCTGGCATTGGCAGGGATCTGATTATTTCTTGTCAGGCTACATGGGCTTTTATAGCCAGTGTTTCAGCCATCCATCTTTGGCCTCTGGACCAGGGTTTGAAGTTCCTCGGGTGTTTATGGCACTTTGTAAGTTAATCTTTTAATTAGCTGTAGAAGTATATCTTTGAAAGATATATACTTCAAGTGTAGAAGGAGCTGATATAATTTTAGTAATTGCATTATTAAAGGTAAAAAGTTCTTTTTATTTATTTTTATTGAAAATTTTATTTAATTAGTCAATTTAGAATATTTTTCCTTGGTTATAAGAGTCATGTTCTTTCCCTCCCCTTCCCCCTGCCCCTCCCATAGCTGACCTGCAATTCCACTGGGTTTTACATGTGTCCTTGATCAATACCTATTTCCATATTGTTGATGTTTGCACTAGGGTGATCATTTAGAGTCTACATCCCCAATCATATCCCCATCGATCCATGTGATCAAGCAGTTGTTTTTCTTCTGTGATTCTGCTCCCACAGTTCTTCCTTTGGATGTGGATAGTGTTCTTTTTCATAAATCCCTCTGAATTGTTCTGGATCATTACATTGCTACTACTAGAGAAGTTCATTACATTCGATTGTACCACAGTGTATCAGTCTCTGTGTACAATGTCCTCTTGGTTCTGCTCCTCTCACTCTGCATCAATTCCTGGAGGTCATTCCAGTTCACATGGAATTCCTCTAGTTCAATATTCCTTTGAGCACAATAGTATTCCATCACCAATATATACCAAAATTTGTTCAGCCATTCCCCAATTGGAGGGCATCCTCTCATTTTCCAATTTTTGGCCACCACAAAGAGCGCAGCTATGAATATTCTTGTACAAGTCTTTTTCCTTATTATCTCTTTAGGATATAAAGCCAGCAGTGCTATGGCTGGATCAAAGGGCAAACAGACTTTTATAGCCCTTTAGGCATAGTTCCAAATTGCCCTCCAGAATGACTGGATCAACTCACAACTCCACCAGCAATGCATTAATGTCCCAATTTTGCCACATCTCCAGCATTCAATATTTTCCCTTGCTGTCATGTTAGCCAATGTGTTGGGTGTGAGGTGGTACCTCAGAGTTGTTTTGATTTGCATTTCTCTGATTATAAAGTGATTTAGAATGCTTTTTCATGTGCTTATTAATAGTTTTGATCTCTTTATCTGAAAATTGCCTATTCATGTTCCTGTGGGGAATGGCTTGATTTTTTTATACAATTAATTAAGCTCTTTATAAATTTGAGTAATTAGACCTTTGTCAGAGGTTTTTGTTATGAAGATTTTTTCCTCCAATTTGTTGCTTCTCTTCTAATTTTGGTTGCATTGGTTTTGTTTGTACAAAACGTTTTTAATTTAATGTAATCAAAATTATTTATTTTACATTTTGTAATTTTTTTCTAACTTTTGCTTGGTCTTAAAATCTTTCCTTTCCGAAAGATCTGACAAGTATACTATTCTGCGTTCACCTAATTTACTTATAGTTTCCTTCTTTATATTCAAGTTATTCACCCATTTGGAGTTTATCTTGGTATAGGGTGGGATATATTGATTCAAACCCAATCTCTCACATATTGTCTTCCAATTTTCTCAGGAGTTTTTGTTAAATAGTGGATTTTTATCCCCAAAGCTGGGATCTTTGGGTTTATCATAGACAGTCTTGCTGAGGTCACTTACTTCACGTCTATTCCACTGACCCTCCTTTCTTTCTCTTAGCCAGTACCATATTGTTTTGATGACCACTGCTTTAGAGTATACTTTGAGATCTGGGACTGCTAGACCACCTTCCTTCACATTTTTTTTTCATTATATCCCTAGATATCCTTGATCTTTTGTTCTTCCAAATGAACTTTGTTATGGTTTTTTCTAATTCAGTAAAAAAGTTTCTTGGTAGTTTGATGGGCATGGCACTAAATAAGTAAATAGGTTAGGATTGTCATTTTTATTATGTTAGCTCATCCTACCCATGAGCAATTAAAGTTTTTCCAATTATTTAGATCTAGTTTTAGTTGTGTGGAAAGTGTTTTATAGTTGTGTTCATATAGTTCCTGTGTTTGTCTCGGGAGATAGATTCCTAAGTATTTTATTTTGTCTAAGGTGATTTTTGAATGGGATTTCTCTTTTTAATTCTTGCTGCTGAGATGTGTTTGAGATTTATAGAAATGCTGATGACTTATGTGGGTTTATTTTGTATCTTGCAACTTTGCTAAAGTTGTTGATTATTTCGACTAGCTTTTTTGTTGATTCTCTAGGATGCTTTAAGAAGACCATTATATCATCCGCAAAGAGTGACAACTTGGTCTCCTCATTGCCCATTTTAATACCTTCAATTTCTTTTTCTTCTCTAATTGCTACTGCTAGTGTTTTTAGTACAATGTTAAATAATAGCAGAGATAATGGGCATCCTTGTTTCACGCCTGCTCTTATTACAAAGGCTTCTAACTCATCCCCATTGCAGATGATGATTGCTGATGGCTTTAGATATATACTGTTTATTATTTTTAGGAAAGGCCCTTCTATTCCTATACTTTTTAGTCTTTTCAATAGGAATGAGTGTTGTATTTTGTCAAAGACTTTTTCTGCATCTATTGAGATAATCATGTGATTTTTTTGTTGGTTTTCTTGTTGATATGGTTGATTACGTGGATAGTTTTCCTAATGTTGAATCATCCTTGTATTCCTGTTATAAATCACAATTCATCATAATGAATAACTCTCATGAACACTTGCTGGAGTCTTTTTGCTAGTATTCTATTTAAGATTTTTGCTTCTATGTTTATTAGGGAGATTGGTCTGTAGTGTTCTTTCTCCGTTTTTGACCTGCCTGGCTTTGGAATCAGTACCATATTTGTGTCATAAAAGGAATTTGGTAGAACTTCTTTGCAAATTATGTCAAATAGTTTGTATTGTATTGGGATTAGTTATTCTTTGAATGTTTGATAGAATTCACTTGTGAATCTATCAGGCCCTGGGAATTTTTTCTTAGGGAATTCTTTGATGGCATGTTCAATTTCTTTCTCTGATACAGGATTATTTAAGTATTCTATTTCTTCTTCTGTTACTCTAGGCAATTTGTATTTTTTGTAAATATTCATCCATATCACCTAGATTGCCATATTTGTTGCCATATAATTGGGTAAAATAGTTTTTAATGATTGCTTTAATTTCCTCTTCATTAGAGGTGAGGTCTCCCTTTTCATCCTGGATACGGTCAATTTTGTTTTCTTCTTTCCTTTTTTAAATTAGATTGACCAGTACTAGGTCTATTTTATTTGTTTTTTCAAAATACCAGCTTCTAGTCATATTTATTAATTCAATTGTTCTTTCACCTTTGTCTTTATTAATTTCTTCTTTACTTTTTAGGATCTCTAATTTAGTTTTCATTTGGGGATTTTTAATTTGTTCACTTTCAAGTTTGTTGAATTCCATGTCCAATTCATTGACCTCTGTCTTCCTTAATTTGTTAATATATGAACTCAAGACTATAAATTTCCCCCTGAGTACTGCTTTGGCTGCATCCCATAGATTTTGAAGGAATGTCTCATCATAAATTTCTTCAATGAAATTATTAATTGTTTCTATGATTTGTTCTTTAAAAGATTTTGGAGAATCATATTATTTAATTTCTAATGAATTTTTTATTTTTCTCTCCATGTACCTTTATTAATTATTATTTTTTTATTGCATTATGATCTGAAAAAGTTGCATTGATTATTTTTGCATTTTGTCATTTTTATGCCCTAGTATGTGGTCAATCTTTGTGAATGTACCACGTGCTGCTGAAAAAAAGGTGTATTCCTTTTTGTCCCTATTTATATTTCTCCATATATCTATTAACTCTAATTTTTCTAAGATTTCATTCACATCTCCTACCCCTTTCTCATTTAGTTTTTGTTTTGATTTATCTAGATTTGATAGAGGAAAGTTCAGGTCTCTTACTAGTATAGTTTTACTATCTATTTCCTCCTTCAACTCCTAGTTTCTCCTTTAGAAATTTGGATGCTATGACATTTGGTGCTGTAAAAATTAAATTATAGTTCTAATAATAAAAAAATTTATATTTTATGAGTTTTATTAAGGATCATTAGAAATCAAGGAATAAAGAGGATACAAAATAAAACCACATGCCCATGGTTGATTAGCCCATTTATAATCCCCACATTTAGCTTTCCACTATACTTGATGCATCATTGTAAAGGAAGAGAGTGTGGGAGGTGTTATTGCCAGTTAAACACCAATAATGTGATCTTGCCAACATGGAGACTCAGGAGAGGTTATAGGGAATTCTGCGAAATACAAAGGACTTCTGGGGATTGAAGTCTAAGGTTCAAAATCTCCATATATATAGTGCATACATGTTGAGAACTGATATTTCCTCATTGTCTATACTGCCTTTTATCAGGATGTAGTTACCTTCCCTATCCCTTTTAATCAGGCCTATTTTTACTTTGGCTTTGTCAGTTATCAAGATTGCAACTCCAGCTTTCTTTCTCTCAGTTTAGACCCAATAGATTTTCTCCAACCTTTAATTCTAACCTTGTGAGTATCTACCCGCCTCATGTGTGTTTCTTGTAGATGACATATGATAGGATTTTGGTTTCTAATTCACTCTATTTGCTCTCATTTTATGGGTGAGTTCATCCCATTCACATTCAAAGTTACGATTGTCACTTGTGTATTCCCCAAACATTTTGATATCCTCTCCTAATTCTGCCGTTTCTTCTTTCACTATATCCTTTTAAAACTGGTTTGCTTTTAATTAGTCCCCCTAATCCCTGCCCTTATTATGCTTCCCTTTCTGCCACCTCCTTTTTTGTTCCCTTTTTTAAAAGGTCTATTAAGTTCTGTGTCCCTCTTTTTCCCCCATTTTTGGACCCCTCTGCCCTACTCTTCTCCTTTGGTTTTCCCTTCTCACTTTCCCTGTAGTGTAAGTTGAATTCAATACCTCAATGGATCTAGATGCTCTTCCCTGTCAGAATTGATTTCACTTAGAGTAAGGTTTAAGTATTACCTATTAGCACTCTTCCTCTCCTTAGTATAGTATTCTTCCCCTCCCCTTTCCATGTGCCTCTTTGTGTGATAGAGATATCTTATTCCTTCACATTTCTCTTGGTGCCATCTTCTATTATCCCCTCCTTTTTTCTTTTCTTTTTTTTGTATATCATCTTATACCACTTATTACTATAATTTCTAACTGTGAATGATTCTTCTAATTACTATAATAGTGAATATAACTTTTGAGAGTTATAAATAACATTTTTCCATATTTTAACATAAACAATTTTATCTTATTGAAGCCCTTAAAGATGAAAATTTAAATAAAACAATTTTTCCCCTTTCCCCTCTATTTCTTATTTACCTTTTCTTGTTTCTCTTGATGTTTATATTTGGATATCAAACTTTACACTTAGTTCTGGTATTTTCTTAGCAAATGCTTGGAAATCTTCCATTTTGTTAAATGCCCATACTTTCCCCTGGAAGTATATAGTCAGTTTTGAAGGATAAGTGATTCTTGGTTGATGACCCAATTCTCTTGCCTTTCTGAATATTATATTCCAAGCTTTGCGGTCCTTTATTGTGGAAGCTGCCAGATCTTGTGTAATCCTAATTGGTCCTCCTTGATATCTGAATTGTTTATTTTTCACTTCTTGTAAAAATTTCTCCTTAACTTGGAAACTCTTGAATTTGGTAATTACATTCCTGGGGATTGTCTTTTGAAGATTTAGTGTAGAGGATGTTCTATGAACTCTTTCGATGTCTATTTTTCCCCCTTGTTCAAGAATATCACAGCAGTTTTCTTGTATAATTTCTTGTAGTATGATGTCAAGATTTCTGTTTATTTCTGGTTTTTCAGGTAGACTCATGATTTTCAAATTGTCTCTTTGAGCCTGGTTTTCCTGATCTGTCATCTTGTCCGTGAGATATTTTATCTTTTCTTCTATTTTTGTCAGTCTTTTGACTTTGCTTTATTAATTCTTGCTGTTTTGCAAGGTTATTGGCTTCCAATTGCCTAATTCTGGTCTTTCTGCTATAATCTTTTGGTTTTCCTTTTTGATTTGGTCTGTTCCTCTTTTTTATGGCTTCCAGCTCTTTCTACAACTGGGAGTTCCTGTCCTTTAAACCGTTATTTTCTTTTTGAACTATTTCCCACTTCTTTTTTTTGCCAAAAATCCTTCCATATTTTTTATAATCTTTGACTTAAATTCTTCTAGAGCTTGTGGCCAATTTCCATTTTTTTGGGAAGGTTTGGATACATTCATTTTTATGTCCTCTTTTGCTATTTCCTCAGTAGTCTTGAATTTTCCTCCATAAAAATTATCAAGGGTCAATACCTTCTTCTTGTTTTTCTTGGTATTGGGAAGTTTGTTTTTCTGGGCATTATTTGCCATCCCTATGGTGGTTTTTCCTTCCCTTTCCAGTCAGAAGTCTGAGTGAGGAGGCTAGGCTCTCTGTGTATGGAGCCAAGTAGCACAGCTTTTGTCTGAGGCCCCCTCTGGAATTTCTGCAGCTTCTCCTGTTTACTACCCTTCTCTGCACTATCTCCACATGGGTGTCCTAGGTCTGAGCTCTTCAGCCTGCTGGGTTCTCAGGTCTAGCTGCTCTCAGGGGTAGGTCTTTGGTGGTTTTAGTCAGCTGTCAAGGACCTAGAAGTGCCCCTTTCTTGCTCTAGAGGTGCCCCTCGCTCACTCACTGATTCTTACGCACTTACTCTGACTGTGGCTCTGTAGGTGGGGTGGGAGAGGATTGATCAGTTCGCATTTTGGTGGAAGCTATTTCACCCCCTTATAATGTGGAAATTCCCAAATCCCATACACTGTCAATGTTGAGCCCTACTCTAGAGTCCCTTTGTTCATATGAATTTTCTTTTCTTTTCTTTTCTTTTCTTTTCTTTTCTTTTCTTTTCTTTTCTTTTCTTTTCTTTTCTTTTCTTTTCTTTTCTTTTCTTTTCTTTTCGCCTTTTGAGGTAGTTTATATTGGTGGGTGAAGAGGAGAGGAAGAGTACTGCATCTAGGCTGCAGCCATGTTATCTCGAAAGTCCAGAGAATAATTCTTTTTTATTTTATTTTTATTTATTTAGTTTTTTAGTCAATTTAGAACAGAGAGTTCTTTTTAAATCTGCTGGAATTTTTTAGACTATGAAACTAGTATTCATCTTCACCAGTTATTCAGGTATTAGTAAATATCAATTATTCACCTAACAAATATATACCTACTTTCTGCTGCTACATTGTAGGCTTTGGGAGACATAGACTTAAAATGAAATAGACTGGCCTTTAGAAGCTTGAATTCTTTGGGGGGGGGGGAAAGGGCAAGAGAACAAAAACATAAAACAGCCAAATCAATTTAAAAAGTATGTAAAAAATAAATGCAAAGTAACTGAAAGAATTTACCAATTAGGGGAATCTAGAAAGGAGTCTTGAAAGAAAAGGCATTTGAATTTAGCCTTAAGGAAAGAAACTGGATTCCAAGGGTTAGGAGGTGGGAGGCCACATAATACAATGAAATGAGGTTTGGATTTAGAAACAAAAGGCCTAAGTTTGAATCCTCACCCTTCCCCTTTTTGAACTGTTATTTAATTAGTCTGGACCTCAGTTTCCTCATCTGTAAAATGTGAGACTTAGATCGGATCTTTAATTCCTAATTCAGCTTTAAATCCCCGATCCCATGAGGTGAGAAGAATATAGAATGTTAGGGATAATGTATTGTCCATCTGCAAAGATAGACTGGAGCCAAGTTATTAAAAAGCTTTTAATGCCCTTTTATTGTCTAGCATACCACAGCCCTTTTATATACCCTTGTTAGCAAGCCCAGTATGATCCTAGACTCCTCACTCTCACCTCACCTTTTAGTTCAGTTGCCAGTTCTTTCTGTATCTGTTCTCTGTACCATCTCTTATAGTTTCTTCCTTCCTTATATTGGACCACTACTCTAGTTCTGGCCCTTATCACATCTCACCTTGACTATAGCCTTGTACTCCAAGTTACTCTTACTGAGTCAGATTTCAAACCTTCCCAGAGCTAGCAGAGTGATATTCTCAAAGCACAGGTCTTACCATGGCACCCCCACCCCTTCTCCCTAACTTAAACCACATTACCTTTAGAATCAAAAACAAAATGCAAACTCCTCCATTGGATGTAAGCTCTTTATAGCCTGGCTCTTTTCTGCCTTTCCTACCTCTACTTTCACACTTCTCCTGGCACTCTGTGTAGCCATAACTGACCTACTTGCTGTTTCTCACTGGGCATTTTATTCCATTTCCTTGTTTGCACTGGCTTGTGTCCCTTATGCCTAAATGATACAGACATACTGAAGAGATATTGAGAGGTCAGCTCCAATAAATCAATTACCATAATAAATTGAGTCACATGAATTTTTTTTTTTGTTTCCCAGTGTATATAAAAGTTAAGTAGTGTAAACATACTACAATCTAGTAAGAGTTCAGTCATATTATGGCTAAAAAAAAGTACATGCCTTAATTTAAAAATAATTTCTTGCTAAAAAATGCTAATCATCTTCTGAGCCTTCAGCAAGTTTCAAGACTTTTTGGTGGTGGAGGGTCTTCAATGCTGATGGCTGCTGACTAAGAAGGGTGGTGGTTGCTGAAGGTTGGTGTGGCTGGCAATTTCTTAAAATAAGACAACAATACAATTTGCCACTTTTGACACTTCCTTTCACTTGAACATTTAGAGGCCATTGTAGGGTTATTAATTGGCCTGAGTTCAGTAATGTTGTGTTGGGAATAGGGAGGCCCAAGGAGAAGGGAGAAAGAGACAGGAATGGCTAGTAAGTGGAACAGTCAGAATACATTCAATATTTATCAATTAAGTTTGCTATCTCATATGGGCATGGTTCATGGGGTCCCCAAACAATTACAACAGTAACATCAAAGATCACAGATAATCATAATAGTTATAGTAATAATAAAAATGCTTAAAATATTGTGAGAATTAACAAAACGTGACAGATTCAATATGAGTACATGCTGCCAAAAAAAATGGCACCAGTAGATTTGCTTGTTGCAGAGTCAAAAGCTTCAATTTGTAAAAAACGAAACATAGCAGATAGTACAATAAAGAGGAATCAAAGTAAAATGAGGTGTGCCTGTATTTCTCTTTGCCTCCAACTTTAAAATCCCTCACTTCCTTCAAGATTCAGATTAAATGCCACCTTCTGGACCAGGCTTTCCTAGTCCTAAATACCTTAGAAATACCTCCCTGTGATTCCCTCCCACACCTACCTCCATGTTGTCTCTGCCATTAGAATGTAAGCTCTTTGAAGGTAGATACGATTTTGCATTTTCTATCATTTAGCACAATGCCTGGCACATTGTAAGTGCTTAATAAACATTTGTTGATTGATTCCTTTTTTTTAATTTTTTTTTAAATTTTATTTTTTTTAACATTATTTTATTTGGTCATTTCCAAACATTATTCATTGGAAACAAAGATTATTTTCTTTTCTTCCCTCCTCCCCTCCCCCCACCTCTCCCATAACCGACGTGCTATTCCACTGGGTATCACGTGTTCTTGATTCGAACCCATTTCCATGTTGTTGGTATTTGCATTAGAGTGCTCATTTAGAGTCTCTCCTCAGTCACATTCCCTCCACCCCTGTAGTCAAACAGTTGCTTTTCATCGGTGTTTTTACTCCCACAGTTTATCCTCTGCTTGTGGATAGTGTTTTTTAGATCCCTGAAGATTGTTCAGGGACACTGCATTGACAGTAATGGAGAAGTCCATTACCTTCCATTGTACCACAGTGTTATCAGTCTCTGTGTACAATGTTTTCCTGGTTCTGCTCCTTTTGCTCTGCATCACTTCCTGGAGGTTGTTCCAGACTCCATGGAATTCCTCTACTTTATTATTCCTTTTAGCACAATAGTATTCCATCACCAACATATACTACAATTTGTTTAGCCATTTCCCAATTGAAGGGCATCCCCTCATTTTCCAATTTTTGGCCACCACAAAGAGAGCTGCTATGAATATTCTTGTACAAGTCTTTTTCCTTATTATCTCTTTGGGGTACAAACCCAGCAGTGCTATGGCTGGATCAAAGGGCAGACAGTCTTTTAGCACCCTTTGGGCATAGTTCCAAATTGCCCTCCAGAATGGTTGGATTAATTCACAACTCCACCAGCAATGAATTAGTGTCCCTACTTTGCCACATCCCCTCCAGCATTCATTACTTTCCATAGCTGTCATGTTAGCCAATCTGCTAGGTGTGAGGTGATACCTCAGAGTTGTTTTGATTTGCATCTCTCTGATTTTAAGAGATGTAGAGCACTTTTTCATGTGCTTATTAATGGTTTTGATTTCTTTGGTTGAGAACTGCCTGTTCATGTCCCTAACCCATTTATCAATTGGAGAATGGCTTGATTTTTTTTGTACAATTGATTTAGCTCTTCGTAAATTTGAGTAATTAGACCTTTGTCAGAGGTTTTTATGAAGATTGTTTCCCAATTTGTTGCTTCCCTTCTGATTTTAGTTACATTGGTTTTGTTTGTTCAAAAACTTCTTGATTTGATGTAGTCAAAATTGTTTATTTTACATTTTGTGACTCTAAGTATTTCTGTTCCTGTTCCTGCCTTTTCTTCTTTCACTATTTCCTTCTACACCAATGTTTGCTTTTAAACAGTTCCCCTCGTTCCCACCCTTATTTTACTTCCCTTTCTACCCCCCCTCTAGTTATCCCCCCCTTATTTTCCCTGTAGTCTTTCTAAAATTAACCCCCCACCCCCTCCCTCTCTTGTACTGCTTCACTCCCCACCAGACCATATGTTACCCTTCTACTCCCCTATAAGGCGCAAATCTATTTTCTGCCCCCAATGGATTGGATTGTTGTTCCCTCTTTGAGTCAATTTCAAAGCACGTAAAAGTTGGGTATTTCCTGTCTCAGACCTCTTTACCCTTCCAGTGTATTGATGTTTTCTCCCCTCCCACCATGAGCTTCTTTATGACATATACATTTACCCCCATTTGTTTCTTTTCCCATTTCTTTTAATATTAACCTATTTTTAAGCTCTAGTTATATATATATATATGTGTATATATATATATGCGTACTCATGTGTATGTATTTTTGCATTCATATATCTATATACCTATTCATGTCTTGTCCTTTCATCCTATACAGTTTGTCACTGTTCCCTCTAAGTGTACTTCTTTTTGTTGCCCAGGTAATAACAGTTTTTAAGAGTTACCAATGACCTCTTTTCTTATAGGGTTACATATCATTTTAACTTATTGAGTCTCTTAAAAATTTTTTTTTGTTTTGTTTCTCTTTTTTCACCTCTTTTTTAATTACTTTTTGATGATTCTCTTGAGTTCTGTGCTTGGACATCAAATTTTCTGTTCAGGTCTGGTCTTTTCTTTACAAATTCTTGAAATTCTTCTGTTTTGTTGAATGACCATACTTTCCCCTGTAAGAATATAGTCAGTTTTTCTGGGTAGTTGATTCTTGGTTATAGACCTAGGTCTCTTGCTTTCCAGAATATCGTATTCCATGCCTTTCTTTTTTTCAGTGTGGATGCAGCCAGATCCTGAGTTATCCTCACTGTGGTTCCTTGGTATCTGAATGACTTCTTCTTGGCAGCTTGTAATATCTTTTCTTTGGTCTGATAGTTCTTGAATTTGGCTATAACATTCCTGGGTGTTGTCAGTTGGGGATTAAGTATAGGAGGTGATCTGTGGATTCTATCAATCTCCACTTTTCCCTCTTGTTCTAGGATATTGGAGCAGTTTTCTTTAATAATTTCCTGTAATATAATGTCCAGGCTTTTTCTTTTATCGTGGTCTTCTGGTAGGCCACTGATTCTTAAATTGTCTCTCCTTGAATGATTTTCTAAATCCTCTGTTTTGTGAATGAGATGCTTCATACTTTCCTCAACTTTTTCATTCTTTTGTCTTTGTTTTATAGTGTCCTGCTGCCTTGTGAGGTCACTTGATTCTAGTTGTTGTATTCTGGTTCTTAAAGACTGGATTTCATCCTTAGTCTTTTGGTCGGATTTTCTTTGGAGGTCATCTTTCATCTTCTTCACCTCATCTTTCATCTCCTTTGCCTCATTTTCCAGCTGGTTCATTTTGGCTTTCAAGACACTATTTTCTTGTTTTAGTTCAAGTGCCTCTGTTTCCAGATGACTTATCTTAGTTTTTAAGTTCTTTTCCCAATTGTCTTCAGCCTCTCTTAATTGTGTTTTGAATTGCATTTTGAGTTCTTCCAAAGCCTGTATCCAATTCCCTGGGATTTCTGATTTTTTCCAGATTTGAACACTGCCCTCCCATCACCCCACCCCCCACTCCAGAGGCCATGCTCTATCCATTTAGCCACCTAGCTGCCCTCTGATTAGTGTTTGAAAAGGATTATAATCAGCAATATCAGTGATCTGTTTTGAGAAATCTTGTGCCCTCAAAACCAAGTTGATCTTTTGCATTGCAATTTTGTTGTGAACGTGTTGTGAATATGAACATTGTAGAGATTTTATCAATCACTTAACATGTCAGTCTTTAAGATCTTTGTGTTCCTGTAGATGTAATGAATTCTTAAACTTTATTTGAATAAAATACAACTTAAGAAAAATTATTTGTGTAAAGTACTTTATGAAAAGGCATATTTGGAGAGCCCAACATTTTTTTTTAATTTAAAAAAAAAACACCTTTGGAAACCACTGTTCTGCACTAAGGATCTCTTTTCCTGAAGCTTACTGAGCTGACCCAGTAGCTCCTCACTACTGGTTGGACTAAATTGTCAGAGAATTGTGGCTAGTAGAGATAAGACATCTTTCCCCAGCCTTCATTTAGGGAATCTAATCATATGTAGCAAGCAATATGAAGATACAACTCATTTATGTCATCAGCCTACTCAAGTAATGGTGATAGTTGGCTGATTATACTCTTACTTGATATTTCACACCAATTGAAACGGATTTGAACTTGATTACATATGACATTATTGGCACAGAACCCCATTAATTTTGCTTTTGTTTGCAACTATTTAAATTATTTACAGTGAAAAAAGTGGATATGGCCAAAGAGGAATTTCATGGAAAAAGTTAATATCAAACCATATCAGAAGGTCAAGAATATCAAAGGAATTAATGAAAAAATGTAAAGGAAGAAGGGCCAGTAGTACCAGATTTTAAACTCTGTTATAAAACAGTAATTATAAAAAACTATCTGGCACCAGCTAAGAAATAGTAGAGTAGATCAGTGGAACAGAACAGACAAGTCATTATTGATTAGAGAATTGTAAATCAAAACAATGAAGATAACATCTCACACCTATTGGGTTGATTCAGATGATGAAAGGGTAGAATGACAAACATTGGAAGGGGATGTGGAAAAATGGGGACACATGAACTGTCAGTGGAACTGTGAACTGATTCAGTTTTTTTGGACAGCAATATGGAATTATGCCCCCAAGTTATAAAACTCTGTACCTTTTGAAACAGCAGTACTAATATTAGGTTTATTTCCTATGGTGTTCAGAGAAAAAGAAAAAGAACCTATATGCTCTAAAATATTTTTAACAGTTCTTTTTGTGGTGTCAAAGAACTGCAAATTGACGGGATGCCCATCAGTTAGGGAGTGGCTAAACAAATTGTGGCATATGATTGTGATGAAATACTACTATGCCATAAGAAATGACAAGCAAGTTAATTAGAACGGAAAAAAAGCACTATTCAAATACCTACATGAAATTATGAAGAGTGAAATGAGCAGAACCAAGAGAACATTATATATAGTAACAGAAATATTGTTTGTAGAATACCTTGTGTATGTCCACCTCCAGAGAAAGAACCAATAAATAGAAATAAGTAAAACAGTTTTATTATTATATATACATATCTTTTTGTGAAGTGATACCTTTTGTAATGGGGGAGGGAAGGAAGGGAAAAAGTATAAATAAAATATTTGTATAAAATATATTAAATATCTGGGTATTTTAAGGCAATAAATTTTAAATAAAAATAAACATCATCATCTCTTATCCTCATCTTGTTAGTATAATCAGAATTATTTTTTGATACAAAGCCCCTTTCAATAAATAAACAAGTGTTATTCTAGCTTCTGCCTTGTTTCTGTTTCTTCTATAAGTCAGTGTTGTGGACATGTAAGAAGAGAGCTTTGGAAACTAAGATTGGCTCTATAAGAAGAGAATCAAACTCACTTAAAACATTTTCTGTTTTTCTTGGTTCTTCATTTCTCCATTTGCTGTGGATATTTTCTGTTGTGGCTATTGTGGAAGGGCAGTGATAAGAAGACTACCAGTTACTTGATGGGAACACCTGCTTAGAGCCCTTTCCTGGGAAATAGAAGTTTAGACAAGACAATCCTTGCTGTCAAGGAATTTATAATCTAGTGTGACAATAAGACAACAACATAACTATAACATTATAAGCATTTTTTTGGGGGGGTGAAGTTTAAAGGAAAAATTTACCAACCAGGAAGATAAGGGTAACCTTCCTGGAAGAGCTGAATTCTATTGGTTAGTTGTCTTCAGTTGTATCTGATTCTTCATGACCTCATTTGGGATTTTCTTGGCAAGATACTGGAGTGGTTGTCATTTTCTTCTCTAGCTCATTTTACAGTTAAGGAACTGAGGCAGACAAGGTTAAGAGTATTAAAAGAGCCTGGATGGGGTGGTGGTGGTGGTGGTGGGGCATACAACCTGTAAGTGAGTCTTTCCTGACTTTAGGCCCGTCTCTATCCACTGTGTCATCTAGCTGCATTAAAGAATGGGCAGATATTTACTGAGTGAATTGGGGAAGGGAGAGTATTCTAGACAAAGGGAATATGTCAGCAATGACAGAAAAACAAGGGAATTCAGTATATGTTCATGTGTGTGAGTGAGAAAAGAGGTGAAATTCAGAATCAGGATTTTATTTTATTTGATATCTCTGGAGATAATATCAAGTAAAATAACATTTAAGATTCATGGAAACTCAGGTAGAAATATTAATGATGGGCAAAATTGATTATAACCCTTGATTACTCTCATGGTTTTGTATCAAAAATTAATTTTCATTATAGTAAGATGAGGATAGTAGATGATGTGGTTTATTTTTATTTAAAATCAGTATGTATAGTCAAGCAAAAGAAATTCAGTGGTTATATACAAATATATCTATACACATACAAACACACACACACACACACACACACACACACACACACATATATATGGCTTATTTTCTACTCTAAATTCATCACCTTCTGTGATATCGAAATCACTTTAAAAGACTGGTATATATTAATTTAAGGTCGCCGAGGAATTCATCTATGTAATTCCTAAATGAAAACTCAAGTCAGCAGTCAACCTTTTATGGAGTTTTTAATTACAAACAGGAGGAAGAAAGGTATTAGAGAGAGAGAGAGGGAGAGGGGGAGAGGGAGAGAGGGGAGAGGCCAAAGGCTCAAGCCCTTAGATAGCTGAGGCAAAGAAAGGAGATCAGTCCCTATCACTCACGTGACCAAAATGGAGAAACAGTCTCAGGGGTCTCCACCTCCAGCCTCCTTTAGAGCAAGACCTCTCAGAGCAAAAAACTCCCAGAGTAAAACCTCTCAGAGCAAAAAACTCCTCCTCTGTCCTCAGACCCCACTATCTTTAAGTCAACAATCTAAGTCCCCTCCCCTCAGTTCTCACATCTACCAATCACTGTCCATGTCTCCCCTGTGCCAATGGTGGCTCTAGCTTAACCCAGGACCGCCCAGAGGTCTGCCCCCCTTTGCACATGTCTGTTGAAGGTCATATTTTCAAATAATTAAATCTTGATCTTTCCTGCAGCCCTTCCTAAATCCTTTTACACTAAGTAGGGTGGAGATTGTAAGTTCTAAGACCTGGTTCTGTCATTCCAAGTATCTCTATTGTATCAATTCTAAAATCAATCATGACTCAAAGAACTTCCTGTTCTATGCTTAAGTATAGGTCAAAGCCCTTTCCATTGTTCAGCAAAAGATTTCTGTTCTAAAGTAATCTTAAGTAGGGAGGAGAAAGACCCTCCCATGCCAAGGGGGTTAACATTCCAATAGACTATCAGTAGGAAATTTTTCCAGTATGAAATTTCCCAATGGTGAAATTTCCAACATTCATAAGTCTAAGAAATTTTAAGGTTTACACTTCTAATGGATAGCCACAGTTTTATGTGTTTGTGTGTTTATGCACAAATGCATGTGTACTATATATATTTTAAAATAGCATTGGGGAGAGAAAAACATTTTTTAATTGACTTTAAAAATTAAAGTTGGGAAGGGTGCTACAGGTGCAGAAAATGTTTCATGGCCTTTCAGATGGACTTAGTAGTATTATTTGTCTTGAGACATCTTATGAATTGGAAGTAGTCTATAAATGTCTGTAATGTAAAAATAATCCACATCAATAAAACAAAAGAAAAGGGGAAAAAAGAAAACATGATTTCAGAGATATGGAAAAAGCTTATATATTTAGAGTGAAGTATGTAGAATCAGAAGAATAATTAGTACCATAACATTAACATTATAAAAACAAAAAAATTTGAAGTCTTTCATAAACTAATTGAAGTGTGAAAGTAGAAGGGAGAGAAAATAGATTTTTGTTAAAAAATAAAAATTGAGATGGATTGGGTGCTTCAGAAATATAAGATCATTGTATTATTGGTTTTATTTTGTTATGAGTTCTCAAAGGGAGAGTATTCCTTAAATGTTTTAAAAACAAAACTATCAGTAAAACTTAAAAAACAACAACAATAAAATAACCCTTCTCTTTTTTTTTTCCTCTGCAGTAAGAAAAGTGGAAAACCACCATTACAGAGCAATGAGGTAATTCTTTAATATTTTCTTTGAGGTAACTTGTGTTAAGAAATTTTTAAAAACAAACTTAAAATGAAGGAATTTCCCTTCTAGTATAGGAATCCCTGGAGATAGCATCCCTGACAGATTGCTGTCTGTCTAACATTTGTTTGATTATTTCTTGTAGTTGTGAAATTGAGGCATATTACATTCTTGGATAGCTCAAATCATTAGAAAGTTTTTCCTAGGTTGAATTCAAGTCCATTTCTCTGACTTGTACTGATTAGTTTCAGTTCTCCTTTCTGGAACAACACAGCTAAATTTTATTCCTTTTCCAGATGGCAGTCCTTTAAATATTTGACAACTGAATTAAAAGCTTTATGTCATTTGCAAATTTGATTAGTATGATGTCAGTGTTTAACAGAACAAGAGCAAGGATAGATTCTTGGGGTACTCTACTGGAGTTCTCCCTCCAGACTGATATTGATCCATTAATTACCAGTCTTTCAGTTGAGCCATCTGAATTCCCCACTTGAATTACATTGTAATCTAGTTTATTTCCTTGCTGTCCTTGAGGATTCCATGAGAATTTTTGTCAAATGTCTTGTTCTTAATTAATCCATGCTGGTTCTTAATGATCACTGATTTTATTTCCAAATGTTTACTAACCATCCCTTTAATATTACCTCTTGTGGGTTTTTTTTGCCATAAATTAGCATTGCTTTCACTCGTATGTAGTTTGAAGGATTTATGTTATTACTAACTTTGGAAATGTCATTTTAAGTTTTTATTATCTCTTCTGTTTTCTTCTCTCATTCTCTTTTGAAACTCAGATTCTATCCAGTTGTATCAGTTTGCAATTTTTTTGGTCTCCTCATGTAGTTTTTCCAAATCTGGTGACTTGAGTTCATTTAGGGAAACTAAGTCCTCCTTTAGCATCTTTTAACTTATTTTTAGTTTTAATTTTTTGTTAGCCAGTTTTATTGTTGGCAGAGGAAAGATGAGCAAAATAAGAGTTTAGTAGTTTTGCCTTCCAAGGTCAACTGTATTATTTATTTTTCCACACAAAAGGTTTCAAGTTTTTTCCTGAATACCTTTTCCCCCCAGCATACCTAAAAGTCCCTTTTGTTTTCTTTAGCCTTTTTAGTCTTTTTAAGCTTCAGTTTATTTGGGGTTTTAAACCTGCCTAATAGTCCTACAGGATCATTCCAGTCTTTAACAATCATCTTCCGATACCTAGCCTTGCATCCATCTTCCATATGCTTTTTTTTATCTTTAGTTGTTTTCCCTGTGAAATCGTATTAATTTTCTTTAATCAGGTATCCTTTTTCTTCTTTGTTAGAATTGAAATTGAAAACCTCCAAAAAGACTTCCTTATACAATCTGAGGCTGTGGTATAGTACTTAGCCATGCTCTTTACTTTTTGAAATATGTTCTTCTAAAGTCTAGGGTGCAAATCAGATTCTTCATTATTTTATATAAGGAATTATGCCCATTAAATAATAAGATTATTTGATTAGTTAGGTTCCTGTCTGCCTAAGAAAAACTGATTGTCAAAGTATAAAAGACAACTTTGAGATGTTCAATAACTCTTTCTTTTAGCAGGATATCTATAATGTACTTTAACCACATATCTCCATGACAAATATTTGTGGCTTACATACATAATAAAAGGAAGTGCTAAGTTTCAGTTAAAGATTAGTGAAAATTCAGTTGTATTTTTTTCCCCACAAATGTCTAAACTGCTTGAAATCTATCAGTGAGCCTCTGATCTTGTTTTGGAAAAAGATAAGCTTTGTAATATTCCAGTAATGAGTCATATCCCACTAAGTCATAGTGATACCTATTGTATTAAAGGATTTTAGCAGGGGCAAATTGACAGCAAGAAATCCTGCAAACCAACATTCCACACAGAACTCTTAGGAGCCGGGAAACTGAGCACAGAGGCAGTTTCTGAGAGCAGTTGGTGAACTCTAGAAGAGAGAGGCTGCTGCTTTTCTCTAGCAGTCAGGAGAGCCAAATGGGTTTCTGTCTGGTATTTCTGGGGTAGACCCAGAGAACCAGTGATTCCCTCTTCTTTGGCTTTCTTGATATTCTGCCTGTCCTTGCTGCTGTTGGTGTTGCTGCTGCTACTCTCAAGTGGATTTCAACAGAGCTGTTACTGGAATTACTGCTTGACTCAAAGAGGATTCCTGGTTGTGAGATTCTTTCAAGGCCCTTGTCCTTGTTCCTACCAAGCCCCCTTAACCTTAATTACTTCTTTAAGAATTTATTTTAGAATAATTATAGAAGTGTATAAGGGGTTTAAGCTCTGTTTTGGGTTAGAAGTTAGGTATTCCCTTATTCCATTTCTCCCTCCTCCCTTTAGGTAAATAAACCTGTTATTATCTATATCTATATCTATATCTATATCTATATCTATATCTATATCTATAGAGAGTTAGTAGTTTTGAACCCACCTATTACACTATGAAGTAGTAGTTACCTTGATCCATTAAAGTGTGTTAATGAAGTGTAATATTAGCATAATTTGATACTTCCATGCATCTGCAAACTCATTAAGGTAGATTTTCTTTCCCTTGATACAGATTATCATCCATCCACATCTCTCATACTGTGTAACTTCTGTCTGGGTCCTCTAATAAATTCTCCATGGTGTGACTACCTAATATTCTGAGTTCTTTCTTCTAGGTCTCTTAACCTGATAACCATCTATCACTCTTGCTATATGACTTTCCCCCCTCCTTTTCAACATTTCTCTGGTAATAAAAAGCCTTTGTACAACTTTTGCTGCATAATTGTTGTTTTAGTAGCATTACTCAACCATATTTCTTTCCATTAACCTTTGGGTAACCCTTAGTTAATTTTTTGGAGATTGATATGTCATAAAGATTATTGGTGTTAAAAGATGAAATTTATTTCAGGGAAAACCTTGAGGGTATTAAGAGCACTACAATTTCTTAAAGTCAGTCAATAAACATTTTAAATATTGATTATTGCCTGGCACTGTGCTAAGTGCTGGGGATACAGAGAAAGGTTAGGATAGTCCCTGTTCCCAAGGAACTTACAGTCTGATGGGGAGACAGCTTTTAAATATCTGTGTTCAAGCAAGATAAATTAGAGATAATCAAAAGAGGGAGGGAACTTGCATTATAAAGGAAAAAGTTCTTGTATAAAACAGGATTTTTGCTGAGATTTGAAGAAAGCTAGGAGGCAGAGATGAGGAGGCAGGGAAGCCTTCCAGGCATGGGGAATAGCCAGTGGAAATATCTGGAGTTTGGAGATGGAACATCTTGTTTGATGAATAGCAAGGAAGCCATTGCCAATAGAACAGAGAGAGAGAGAGAGAGAGTGTGTATGTAATTATAACAAGACCAGGGGAAAGGGGTGTGTGTATATTATAAATGATTTTAAATGCCAAACAAAGGATTTTATGCTTGATCCTAGAAGTAAGAGTCACTGGAGTTGATTAAGTGGATAAAATGACTTGATCAGATTTGTACTTTAGGAAGATCACTTTGATAGCTGTGAGGGTGGATTGTAGTGAAGAGAGACTTGAGGAAGGCAGTATAATCCACAGTGGCAATGCCAGCAGTGATATAGAAGCACAATCAAGAGATGTTACAAAGGTAAAAGTGCCAGGATATTGTGAAAGGTTAGAGTTGGGGATGAGAGAGAGTGGTGGTGTGGATCATACCTAGATTGTGAGCCTGGGTGACCAGGAAGATAGTGATGATAGTAATAAGAAGTTTGGAAAGGGAGAGGGGAGATGTTTTGAGAAAGATAATTAGTTGAGTTTAAGATGTCTAGAGGATAATTTAGACATCCACTAGTCAGTTGGAGATGGGACAGTGGAGATCAGCAGAGAGAGATTTGGGCTGGATACATAGATTTGAGTATCAGTATTGTAGAGATAATAATTGAATTCATGAGTCCTAATGAGATCATAAGTTCAGGTGCCTATAGAGAGAAAAGGAGTGGGTCTAGAATCTTTGGAGCTCTGGGACACCTCACTTAATGGCTGTGACCTGGACAAAGATCCAGTGGAGGAAACAGAGGACTGAGTGTATAGGTAGGAAGAGAACCAGAGTGAATAGTATTAGGATAATCTAGAAAAGAAAGAGTATCAAAGAGAAGAGGATGATTGATTGACAGCATTGAAGAATACAGAATTGAAAAATGAGCATTAAGAAAAAAGCCATTAAAAGCCATTTTTTTCATTAAGAGATCCACAATAACTTTGAAGACAGCAGTTTTGCTTGAATGGTGAAACCAGGAACCAGGCCAAAGAAAGTTTAAGGAGTGAGAAAAAAGGGAATTGGAAGCATTGATTGTAGATGGTTTTCTCAAAGAATTTGGTTACTGTAACATTTGTACAACTTAGTGGAATTGCTTGTTGGCTCTGGGAGTGGGATGGGAAGAGGGGAGGGAAAGAAAATGAATCATGTAAACCTGGAAAAATATTTTAGAATAAAAAAAAAAGAAATTGATCACTGAAGTGATGAGTGAGATTGAATGATATGTAGATAGATGGATGTATCAGGTGAAGATTTTATGAGCAACATAGACATTTTTATAGACAGGAAGCAGCCAGTGAACTGGGAGAGATGGAAGATAAATAAGATCTTAGGGATGAGAGAGGAAACAATATGTTGGAGAAGTTGGGATGTTATAGAATCAGTCATGTGCATATAGATGGGTTTGTTTTGTCATAGAGAAGGGCTTCCTCTTCCTGTGATCTAGAGGTGAAGATGGAAATAGTGACAGAATGTGTCTGAGTGATGTGAGATGAGGTGAAGGGGAGAAGAGGGAGTTTTTAGTTCATACGAGTGTTCTCAGATTTCTTTGAAACTATCTTTTATTATTTTTTATGGCACAAGAATATTCCATTACATTCAGTGACAGAATTTGTTTAGCCATTCCCCAATAATGGGTACCCTATTAGTTTCTAGTTCTTGCCTCCATGAAAAGAGCTGCTATAAATTTTTGTACATGTGTTTCCTTTTCCTCTTTCTTTGATTTCTTTGTGAGGATAGACCTGTATTTCCTTCTTCCAGTTATCTATCAAAAATTTCTTTCTGTATGTCAAAACTAGATTTCATTTGAATAGCATCATATTTATATGTGAATGACAGAAATACAGTTATTACTGCAAATATTTACATCTGAAATGAAGGGCTTATTACCCAAATGAAGCTTGTATTCTGTAATATTTGCAGATTTTTTTTAACCTTCTAGTGCTTCTTCCTCAAAGTTGTCTACCACATAGTAAGATGAATGGAACTATAATTGTTAAATATCATGTTAGCCATATACCACCCATAGCTCTATTTTATCATCTTTGCAAATGACTACTCACTGGGCTCTGTAAAAATGGAATGATTGAGAGGGTCTTCTTTATTCTTAATGGCAGAGGAAAGCAAGTTCAGAATAAAACATTTTATGCTCTGACTATAAATAGTCCCATTTCTATTTGTCCATGGTTTTGTTGAACTGTAGGGAATTAATTTTGTTCATTCAGTGTTTTCCTTCAACAAAGCTCTATAAAATGGTTCTTGAGCCTTGGAATGTTACTTACCTCATTTTACTTTCATTCCATTCTGGATTTGATTATTTTCTTTTGCTGTTTTCTTAAGATTAAAGTAAATGTAGTGTTTCTTTATTTGTTCCTACTTCTTGACCCTATTTTTAATCTTTAGTTAGCTTGGATTAGAGTACTTCTTGGCAGATTAGTTTTTGAATTAGACATCACTTCCTATTCTTTATTCTTTGAACTTTTTTTTTGAGGGGTACATTTTCACCTTTGAAGTCTTTCAAATGGTACTTTATGACAAGAGTTTGCTCTCCCTCCTGCTTCCTCTCTCCTCTTTACTGTTTCTTTTCTTTAATTTATGTGAGGATTGTTCAGTTGCAGGTTCTGTTATAGCCTTTATCGTTAGTCTGTATTTGCTTGAGTTCAACAGTAAACATATAAAACATAGTGTGTGTCTGTGGTTTTCTGAGGACAAGGTCTGATAGTGTTTTTTCTTAAAATTTGCTATTCTATAATTTCACTTTTCCCCATAGTTTCCCAATAGTTTATTCTGCATTTCTAGGAAATAAAACAGTAAAATTTTTATAAGATGAGGCTTACACTTTTGTTGAGAACATTTCAGACATATGTTGATTGTGCTGAATAGATTCAACCTGATATTTTGCACTTTCATGAATTCATTCCTACTATATGAATTATAAAATCATAGAAACAGATTTGTGAAGGAATTTAGAGGGACATTTTTTTTATTGCTACCTTTGTTTCAGGAATGTGCTTTAAGAAGACTATTTTTGTGCTATCATTAGTAAATATTGCCATTTATTTATGAAATAGAAAAAGGGTCTAAATGTTATCTAGCAGCCAGTGTCTATTCTCAGTTAAAGGTACTTAAGTACTTTTGGCTTTTTCGCCTTGAATTATGAATCACTTGTTAAATATATGCTTTTAGTTCTGTGCCAGGTTTTTAGAGATGAGAGGATAAAAAGGAAAAAGTCATTGCTTTTAATGAACTTAATATTTTTTAAAAATTGAAACTTGCTATATAGCTCTTTAAGTCCCTAGCACCTTTATGTCTTTCTTTCTTTTTCTTTCAATGATAAGTCCAACCAAATTTTTTGAGGATAAATGCTATAAACAGTCTTTTCCCAAACTCATAATTTAATACTTTTAGTAGATATCCTTCCAGTAGTACAGTTTGCAAGTTTTTAAACCATGAACACCCTTTCATCTTATCCAACTCTTATTTATTCCCTTCCAAAAATCTGTGTTGAAGGGGGCCGGCCACCCTGTGCATTAGGAGAAGTGTTTTCAGCATTAGCTTGGCTATTATTCCTCTTTGTTATGTGACTGCTTTTTTTTTCCTTCTGTTTATATATTTTCCATGGATGATCTCTTATACTTTTTTTTTTTTAATAAACCCTTACCTTCCGTCTTGGAGTCAATACTGTGTATTGGCTCCAAGGCAGAAGAGTGGTAAGGGCTAGGCAATGGGGGTCAAGTGACTTGCCCAGGGTCACACAGCTAGGAAGTGGCTGAGGCCGGATTTGAACCTAGGACCTCCCGTCTCTAGGCCTGGTTCTCAATCCACTGAGCTACCCAGCTGCCCCCGATCTCTTAAACTTTTTGTTGCTTTGCATACACATCATCATTGTTTATTTTTTACAGTATAATTATGTCTGCTCATTTTTGGGGGGGGGGTCACCTCCAATTTTGATTTTTCAGAGATTATCATGTTACCAGGATTCTTAAACTCATTTTTCCTTCTTTTGAGGCAGTACTTAAAATATTCTTTCATTTCCCTCCATGAGTTATACAAATTACTATTTTAAACTAGCATTGCCTTTTATTTACCATCTCTTTCTTCTTGGCAAGAGATACAAGTGTTTTCTGGCCAACAGAATTCCTGGGCTGTTGGAAGTTATTTGCACTGATTGAATGTCTTAGTGTATATTGGAGTCAGTTTCTTCATTTCCATGGCTTTTTTGAATAGGTAAGGTTAAAGCTGGCATAATTATATGCTTTCTTCTCATCTTCATCTTTATGAATTTTGTTTTTTTTTTTTCAAAAGTTGACTTCTGTGTCAGTAATTTTTAATCATTTTCAGACGTTTAATCTATTAGAAATTTAATTGTTGTGATATTATTTTGTGCTTGCTATATTCATCACTTTTTAAGTTCTTTGATGAAGGTATTGATAATATAGATATGATTTTTCTTAATCCTGAACCCAAATATCCATCTTATTTTTTGCTTTTCTCCATACCCATCATTGAATTCAGTGGATATTGAGCTATAGAGACTGACTGCAGTCTATATAGGAATTTTCTACCTGCTCAGTCTCTGAAAAAGATATTGGTGCTTAAGCTGCAATAACTACTTCCTGATGGTCTTTTTTACCTACACTTTATCTTGATTACAAGGTGACCAGCTCTCTATGTGTAATTATTTTTGGTTGCCTTTGGATATTCAATGAAACTAACTCGATCAACTTGTTTATTTGCCCCTCCAAAGAGACAGTGAGTCATCTTTTTCTCTGCTTAGCTTCAATTTTCCTTTTCTTCCTGCTTTATATATCAGGAAGATACTGCTACTGATATAGCAGAATCTGATAAAGCAGAAGGAACCTGAGAGGCCATGTAGCCCATTCCACAAGTGAATAGGAACCTATTCTGCAACATGTGATTCAATTCCAAGTGCACATGGACCATTTCTTGAATAATACAGTCTAGATTTTACCAGATAGTCTCACTGGTCTTAATAGTATGAATATCATAGTTCTTTCATCAATCCCAGGCAGATTTTGTATCCATTTCTTGATATTCTTCTTGCTTTCAGTATTTGAAAATAAGAAATCTTTTTGTTAACTTTTAACATTTATTGAAACAGTTAATGTTTTTCCTTATACCAGTCTCAGAGGGTCTTTGCTTATGCTGTAGTCTTTGGTTGCCAGACCTCTTTAGTGTCTCCACCCCACCCCCCACCCCCAACTCCTGCCCTCCATGGTTTATATATAGTTTTGTAAAGCTTTCTATCCAGCCTTCTAACCTCATTAGAATCAGTTGTGATTGCATTTCCAGAATTTAATTTTTGATTCTCTTATTTCTCCTGAATTATATAAGATATTGTGGTCGCCGATTTAAAAATATTACAGCTTAAGTCAAAATGACTTCTAGCAGCTTCATTTACAGAGAAGTGGAAAGAGTGAAAGTAGAAAAATATAGATAAAGGGACAGAAAGCACTGACTGGCTGCAGATACCCTGATTTTGATCCTAATGTCTTCAGACCACAAATGTGAATCCGAAAGCGATCTCACCAGAATCCAAAGCCTTATTTAGTAAGCCGAAATTCCCAGGAGATGCTGAAGAAATTCACCAAGAACCTTCAATGCACATGAGGCTAAGACCACTGAGAATATCACTAGAACTCACGCTGAAGGGAATGTCTCACTGTGATAATTAAAATGTTTTGGGAGCAAGGGAAATATATAACAATTATGACCGCTGAAATATGTTTTCTACTGTGTCTTGGTTTTATATAAATATAAGATGGTCGCCAGGGAATATATTCCCAATTTATGAATATGCCCAAGCCAACTGGGTTTTATAGAGAAATTTAATTTATAATACACTGATTAATCAATAGAAAAAGAGAGAAAGTAAGAAAGGAATAAGAATGAATAAATCAGTCAGTTGATTTTATCACTCACCCAAGATCTCTCTAGGTAAGGCTTCTCATGCCAACCTCAGGCTCCACCTTCAAGAGAGCCTCCTTTCAAGAAATGTTCCAGAGAATTCTCCTCCTGACTCCTCCTGAGTTCTTCTTTCACAGCCTCCTTCAAGACCTCTCCAGGAGCTCTCCCTCCAGGACCTCTCTCCTCTCGGACTCCTCCAGAGCAAAAACTCTCAGAGCAAAACCTCCTCGAACTCTCCTCCCTCTGTCCTCAGACCCCGCTGTCTTTAAGGAAACCATCTAAGTTCCCTCCCCTCAGTTCTCACATCTACCAATCACTGTTCATGTCTCCCCTATGCCAATGGTGGCTCTAGCTTAACCCAGGACCGCCCAGAGGTCTGTTTCCTTTGCACATGTCTGTTGAAGGTCATATTCTCAAATAATTAAATCTTGATCTTTGCTGCAGCCCTTCCTAAATCCTTTTACTACTAAGTAGGGTGGAGATTGTAAGTTCCAAGACCTGGTTCTGTCATTCCAAGTATCTCTATTGTATCAATTCTAAAATCAATCATGACTCAAAGAACTCCTGTTCTATGCTTAAGTATAGGTCAAAACCTTTTCCATTGTTTAGCAAAAGGTTTTCTGTCTTAAAGTAGTCTTAAGTAGGGAGGAGAAGGATCCTCCCATGCCAAGGGGTTTCACAGTCCAATAGAGTTCTTACTATTAGTAGGAAATTTTTCCAGTATGAAATTTCCCAATGGTGAAATTTCCAACATTCATAAGTCTAAGAAATTTTAAGGTTTACACCACCAAAGCACCAACAAGCAGAGAAGATCTCCTGACTGAAGAACCAAAGAAGGAATCACTCCACTCACCACCATAAGATCCAAGGAAAGTCTCCTCCTCCAGTCTGGCTCACCAACGCAGAATCCCTGCAAAGAACTCCAAAGGAGAAGTTCAAGGGAGAAGTCCCTTGGACAGGAAGTTCAGGACTTTTTATAGTCCTTTTCCCACATCACTTCCTGTCCCTTCCCCACTTTACGGGAACCAACCATAGTCTTTCAATTTGCCTAGCACTGCCCAACAGCAGGGCAGTGGCCTCTGGAAATATCACCCACTCTAGCAAGTGACTTGTGAACTCTCATACTTAGTGTCTGGTAAGGTACTAAGTAGGGGTACTAAAGTTTTTGATTGATTAACTTAAAAGTTGCTGATTGATAGACAAAGAGTTTGATTCACTCTTCACAGTTAGGAGATCTTACTTATCTGATTTTATATCTTCTAAAAGGCTATGGGCATTTGTCAAATTGTTACAATGTTCCCTTCATTATCTTTCATGAAGTAAAAAAATTCAGGTTCATATGGTTATTCACTATTTCCAAATCACCAATTTCTCCTTGTTCCTTATGATCAAATTCAGAATAACAATATTCTATTTTTCTTCTGTTTTTTGAAAGATGAATTTATCAGCAAGGCAAATAAGGGACTTTTCAATTGTCCTGTTTTCTGTCAGAGATATCTGGTTTATTGATATCCCTACCACTACCATGATCCCCTGCCAACTTTGTGATTTATGCCAGGAATTCCTTATCCCATTTTTCTATCTAGCCTAAAGACTTGTAGTTTACTACTATATTGCCTGGTTTTTTTTTTTTTTGGGAGCTTCCTGTAGATGCCTTTACCTTCCCCTTCACTTGGTTTAGTTAATTTCTACCCAGACTTTTTAGTATAGAATATTGGTTAGTGTTACCCAATCAGTTATTTTTGAACAATGTATTCTCTAAAGTAGTTTCATTGTAGTCATAAGTTGCATCCTGCCAAATTTAGTGATAAGCAAATATGATTTCACATATGAATTCAGATTTCCAACCTTTTAATAGCTCTTAAGATCCCATGCCAGATTTGAATTTCTAACTACCTGTTGGAAATCCTTGCCCTAAAAAGCAACTCATTCAACGTTTAAAACTAAACTAATTTTTTTAAATATATTTTATTTGATCATTTCCAAGCATTATTCGTTAAAGACATAGATCATTTTCTTTTCCTCCCACCCCCCATAGCCGACGCGTAAGTCCACTGGGCATTAGATGTTTTCTTGATTTGAACCCATTGCTTTGTTGATAGTATTTGCATTAGAGTGTTCATTTAGAGTCTATCCTCTGTCATGTCCCCTCAACCTCTGTATTCAGGCAGTTGCTTTTTCTTGGTGTTTCCACTCCCATAGTTTATCCTTTGCTTATGAATGGTGTTTTTTTCTCCTGGATCCCTGCAAGTTGTTCAGGGATATTACACCGCCACTAATGGAGAAGTCCATTACGTTCGATTATACCACAGTGTATTAGTCTCTGTGTACAATGTTCTCCTGGTTCTGCTCCTCTCGCTCTGCATCACTTCCTGGAGGTTGTTCCAGTCTCCATGGAACTTCTCCACTTTATTATTCCTTTTAGCACAATAGTATTCCATCACCAACATATACCACAGTTTGTTCAGCCACTCCCCAATTGATGGGCATCCCCTCGTTTTCCAGTTTTGGGCCACCACAAAGAGCGCAGCTATGAATATTTTTGTACAAGTCTTTGTGTCCATTATCTCTTTGGGGTACAGACCCAGCAGTGCTATGGCTGGGTCAAAGGGTAGATATTCTTTTAGCACCCTTTGGGCATAGTTCCAAATTGCCCTCCAGAATGGTTGGATCAGTTCACAGCTCCACCAGCAACGAATTAATGTCCCTATTTTGCCACATCCCCTCCAGCATTCATTACTTTCCTTTGCTGTTATGTTAGCCAATCTGCTAGGTGTGAGGTGATACCTCAGAGTTGTTTTGATTTGCATCTCTCTGATTATAAGAGATGTAGAACACTTCTTCATGTGCTTGTTAATAGTTTTGATTTCTTTATCTGAGAACTGCCTATCCATTTCCCTTGTCCATTTATCAATTGGAGAATGGCTTGATTTTTTGTACAATTGATTTAGCTCATTATAAATATGAGTAATTAAACCTTTGTCAGAGGTTTCTATGAAGATTTTTTCCCAATTTGTTGTTTCCCTTCTGATTTTAGTTATATTGGTTTTGTTTGTACAAAAGCTTTTTAGTTTGATGTAGTCAAAATTATTTATTTTACATTTTGTGATTCTTTCTATATCTTGCTTGGTTTTAAAGCCTTTCCCCTCCCAAAGGTCTGACATGTATACTATTCTATGTTTACCCAATTTACTTATGGTTTCCTTCTTTATGTTTAAGTCACTCACCCATTTTGAATTTATCTTGGTGTAGGGTGTGAGGTGTTGGTCCAAGCCTAGTCTCTCCCACACTGTCTTCCAATTTTCCCAGCAGTTTTTATCGAATAGTGGATTTTTGTCCCAAAAGCTGGGATCTTTGGGTTTATCGTATACTGTCTTGCTGAGGTCGCTTTCCCCCAGTCTATTCCACTGATCTTCCTTTCTGTTTCTTAGCCAGTACCAAATTGTTTTGATGACTGCTGCTTTGTAATATAGTTTGAGGTCTGGGACTGCAAGGCCCCCATCATATGTGTTTTTTTTCATTATTTCCCTGGATATCCTTGATCTTTTGTTCTTCCAAATGAACTTTGTTATGGTTTTTTCTAAATCAGTGAAGAAGTATTTTGGTAGTTCAATGGGTATGGCACTAAATAGATAAATAAGTTTGGGTAGGATGGTCATTTTTATTATATTGGCTCGTCCTATCCATGAGCAGTTAATGTTTTTCCATTTGTTCAAGTCTAGTTTTAGTTGTGTGGCGAGTGTTTTGTAGTTGTGTTCATATATATGTGTTTGTCTTGGGAGGTAGATTCCTAGGTATTTTATTTTGTCTAAGGTGATTTTGAATGGGATTTCTCTTTCTAGTTCTTGCTGCTGAGCTGTGTTGGAGATATATAGAAAAGCTGATGATTTATGTGGGTTTATTTTGTATCCTGCAACTTTGCTAAAGTTGTTGATTATTTCAATTAGCTTTTTGGTTGAATCTCTAGGATTCTTTAAGTAGACCATCATGTCATCTGCAAAGAGTGATAACTTGGTCTCCTCCTTGCCTATTTTGATGCCTTCAATTCCTTTATCTTCTCTAATTGCTACTGCTAGTGTTTCTAGTACAATGTCAAATAGTAGAGGTGATAATGGGCATCCTTGTTTCACTCCTGATCTTATTGGGAATGCATCTAGTTTATCCCCATTGCAGATGATATTAGCTGTTGGTTTTAGATATATACTGTTTATTATTTTTAGGAATGACCCTTCTATTCCTATGCTTTCTAGTGTTTTTAATAGGAATGGGTGTTGTATTTTATCAAAGGCTTTTTCTGCATCTATTGAAATAATCATGTGATTCTTGCTAGTTTGCTTGTTGATGTGGTCAATTATGTGGATGGTTTTCCTGATGTTGAACCAGCCCTGCATCCCTGGTATGAATCCTACTTGATCATGGTGAATGATCCTTCTGATCACTTGCTGGAGTCTTTTTGCTAGTATCCTATTTAAGATTTTTGCATCTATATTCATTAGGGAGATTGGCCTATAGTTTTCTTTCTCTGTTTTTGACCTGCCTGGTTTTGGAATCAGTACCATGTTTGTGTCGTAAAAGGAGTTTGGTAGAACTCCCTCTTTGCTTATTATGTCAAATAGTTTGTATAGTATTGGGATTAACTGTTCTCTGAATGTTTGATAGAATTCACAGGTGAATCCATCAGGCCCTGGGGACTTTTTCTTAGGAAGTTCTTTGATGGCTTGTTGGATTTCAATTTCTGATATGGGATTATTTAGGAATTCTATTTCCTCTTCTGTTACTCTAGGCAGTTTGTATTTTTGTATATATTCATCCATTTCTCCTAAATTGGTGTATTTATTGCCATATAATTGGGCAAAGTAATTTCTAATGATTGCCTTAATTTCCTCTTCATCAGAGGTGCTGTCCCCCTTTTCATCTTTAATGCTGTGAATTTGCTTTTCTTCCTTCCTTTTTTTAATTAGATTGACCAGTACCTTGTCTATTTTGTTTGTTTTTTCAAAGTACCAGCTTCTTGTCTCATTTATTAAATCAATAGTTCTATCACTTTCGATTTTATTAATTTCTCCCTTAATTTTTAGGATTTCTAATTTGGTTTTCTGCTGGGGGTTTTTAATTTGATAGCTTTCCAGTTTTTTCATTTGCATTTCCAATTGATTGATCTCTGCTCTCCCTTGTTTGTTAATATAAGCATTCAGGGATATGAATTTACCTCTGATTACCGCTTTGGCTGCATCCCAAAAGGTTTGAAAGGATGTTTTGCCATTGTCATTTTCCTCGATGAAATTATTAATTGTTTCTATGATTTCTTCTTTAACTAAACGGTTTTGGAGTATCATATTGTTTAATTTCCAATTGGTTTTAGATTTGGTTTTCCATGTACCATTACTAATCATTATTTTTATTGCCTTGTGATCTGAGAAGACTGCATTCATTATTTCTGCTTTTCTGCATTTGTGTGCTATGTTTCTGTGACCTAATGTATGGTCAATTTTTGTGAATGTGCCATGTGGTGCTGAGAAGAAGGTGTATTCCTTTTTATCCCTATTTATTTTTCTCCATATGTCTATTAATTCTAATTTTTCTAAGATTTCATTCACTTCTTTTACCTCTTTCTTATTTATTTTTTGATTTGATTTATCTAAATTTGATAATGGTTGGTTTAAGTCTCCCACTATTTTGGTTTTATTGTCTATTTCTTCCTTCAATTCTCCTAGTTTCTCCATTAGAAATTTGGGTGCTATATTATTTGGTGCATACATATTGATTAATGATATTTCCTCATTGTCTATAGTCCCTTTTAACAAAATATAATTACCTTCCCTATCCCTTTTGATCAGGTCTATTTTTGCATTGGCTTTATCAGATATCATGATTACCACTCCTGCCTTCTTTCTATCAGTTGAAGCCCAGATGGTCTTACTCCATCCTTTAATTCTGACCAAAACTAAACTAATTTTTTGATTTAAACTTGTTTCTCTTCTTGATACCTTTATCTCTCCCCAGTGGACCAGCACTTTCCTAGTGACTCATACTTGAATCTTTGACTTCCTTTTTCATTTCACTTATCAAATCCAATCATATGTAATACCTTTTGCATCTGTGTTGGAAGTGGCATCATTGAGTGGCGGCAATTCAGGTTAATATTCCTTTAAAAGTTGTTAGTACTAAAATAATATAAAAGAATAAATCATTCAAGAGTTGAAAATGAAGTTCTATATAAAGTTCAGGAGAAGAAAGTTTACTACCCTACCAGATTGATCAGGGGAGGCTTCATCACATTTGTGTTAGGCTTTGAAGGATAAGTAGGACTTTAAGGGAGAGAAAATATTTCAGTTATAGAGAATAACACGAGCAAAGATATGAATATGGTACAGTTCAGCACATATTAGGAGGCCAAGTTTACCAGTTTGGCTGTATGTAGACTTCATGGGCAGGTGATAATAGATAAAATTGGGAAAGTTGGATTATGTAGTGTAAGGTTAAATTTAATGATTGGACAATAATTTTATGAAATTATGTGGTTGCCAATATTTATTATATCTTGAGTCAGAAACTTATTTACAAATATTTACAAAGTAGAGAGGAAACAATAAAGTAGAGAAATGTGAAGAGGTTAGAGAGGGTATCTATCCTATCAACTTAAATGTTTACTCTGGCTCTGCTTAATCCAGGCAGAGATTAATTGGCTTTCAACCAGGAAGGCTGGTAGTGAGTAACCATGTGGCCTCCTCCAAGATGGAAGCTAATCTCTTAGGAAACAAGGAAAAGAGTCAGCCTTTCACTCACCTAACAAAGTAGTCCAGGAGTCAGTCTAAGTTGAAGCTGAGCTCCAAGCAGTAGGTCTCCATCAAAGCTCCCTCGAAGACTCTCCCCAGTCAGAAGACTATCTCCAGAAGACAATGTCTTCAGACTATCTTCTCAAAGACAATCTCTTCTGAGGAAGTTTGGGGCTTGCTTTTATGGTGACTTCTTGTTCCTGTTCCTCTTCACAGGGGCCAATCACAGTCTCCAAATTGTCTAGCACTGCCCAGGGCAGTATCTGTGGGATTCACACCTTTCATCCTCAGAAAGTATAAACTCTTATCAAAGAATTCACAAGTTTCTGACTGAATTAAAAGGGTAGAGCTCTCAAAGTAAGTGACTGTGAACTCCTTTACTTAGTGTTAAATAGGGGGTGTTTTTAAATTTTTGGTTGATTAACTCAACATAGACAAAGAGAATAAAGAATTCCCTTTCACAGAACACACCAGTTTTGGAGACCTTATGCCCTCCAGACAGAGGAGGGTATGTAATGGAATGCCACTGAAGATTCTTGAGCAGAAGATTGAGATGATATATCTAAAAAAGATAAATCTGAACAACTATTGTAATAGACCAGGTGGGTCATAAGGAGAGGCAGGTTGGAGAGAGAGATCACAAACGATAAAATGTATAGGACTTTGTAAACATATGTTAAGGGAGAAAGAGGGAAGAGTCAACTGTAACTTATAACCTAAAGGATTCAGATACAGGAAATGAACTATGTTGGTGGTGCCATTGATATAAATAATTCAGTTAAAAGGAAAAGAAGATTTATTTTTTTTTCTTTTTGAAAAGAAGATTTAAATGAAAAGATAAATTTGATTTTGACTGTTTTGAGTTTGAGGCACAGATGGGATACCTGTGTTTCTTGTCCTATCAGTAGTTTTAAATGCAAATCTTAGAAATCAGGGCTGGAGATTTAGATTTGAGAGCCATCAACAAAGGTAATATTTCAAAAAATGTCACAAATAAAATTTCCAAGGGAGAGAGTATAAAGAAGAAAAGAGGAGCAAGATAAGAATTTTGGAGAACTAACTGCCTTTAAGGGATTAGGAGAATGATGAAGACATTAAAAATATTTAAAACATACACATACAAATTTGTGTAAAGAAAAAGTGAATTTCAATAAAAAGAAAAGGAAAAATTCAAAACATCAATGTAGAAAAAGTAAAAATATATGAGGCATTTAGATTGTCAATATCCTTCAATACAGATAGTTATTTTAGATTTGTTGTTACCTTAATTTGCCTGTGATCTATATATCATCTAGATCAGTGGTTCTCAATCTTTCTAATGCCGTGAACCCACAATACAGTTCCTCATGTTGCAGTGTCCCCAAACCAAAAAATTATTTTGGTGGCTACTTCAAAACTGTAATTTTGCTACAGTTATTATTTGGAATGTAAATACCTGATATTAATTATATATTCTCATTGCAACAAATTGATAGGTTGAGAACCGCTGATCTAGTTGATCTCATTGGTTACTTGTTGCTTATTGTTCTCATATCACTTGATGATCATTCCCATCTTTAGGACCTATGTGAACCCTCCCTCCCCCCCCCCAATGCTCCTTTTTGCCCCATTTTTTTGATTGCTTCAGTTGAACCATCTCACTTGTTTTTTCTTATTTCTTGAATCAAAATCCAGTGTTAAAAGGATTTAAAAAAAAATCTGGACCTTCAATTTGAACAGTAGAGGAAATTACCAGTGAGAAACATTTTTCACCAGTTCACATTGGCATTTAACCTGCAAATTATAGTTTTAGAGAAGTCCCTTGAAGGCTGAGAGGTAAAGTGTTTTGGTCAGTATCACAGAGCTAGCTTGTGTCAGAGGCAGGACTTGAGCCCCCACCTTCCTGATTCCAAAACTGCTTATTTTGCCATGCTGCCTCTATAGCCATACCATTGTGAATATCCAATCTTGGAAGCTAAGTAGGATCAGACCTAGTTAGTACTTAGGTTGGGATAGTGCCCTGGGGCTATAATAAAAGAAACCACTATTTACCTGTGTTACTTGTTCCCATCTTTCTGTGTCCGTGTGTCTGTGTTTGTGTGTGTATGTGTATTCTAAATTCCATTTTAGGATCATTTGAAAAAATGTAGATAGCCAAGAAAAGATACTGGATGAAAATAGTAACTCTTTCAAGTATCTGAAACATTTGCATGTGGAAAACATTAGATTTATCTGCTTGGCATAAGAGGGCAGAACCAGGACCAATGGATTAAAACTGCAAAGAGAAAAATAGGTTCAATGTCAGGGAAAAAACACAAAACTTGCTCACCATTAGTGCTGTTCAAAAGTGGAATGGGCTGCCTCAGGAAATAGTGTTTTCCTTCACTTAGTCTTCAGGCATGGAGTGGCTAAATAACTTTGTTGGGTATATTGTAGTGGGGATTTCTTTTCAGGTAGGGGTTGTATTACATAATTCCTTTAGTCCCTTCAATCTTTAAAATGTTTAAATTCAGTGATTTCCAGCTTTTCTGCCTTCTAATGTCATTTTTTCTTTAGATCCCTTCCCTGTAGACTTTTAAAAATATATTTTGTTGATATCTTATTTTTTAAAAATGTTTATCTCCTGTCTAGACTCAATACTTTGTATTGATTCTGAAGCAGAAGAGCTATTAGGGCTAGGCCTCCTGTCTCTGTCCTCCTTGCATTAGTTTAAGTTGTGGGATTACTTACACGTAGCTCAACATACTTTGAACTTTAATAATAATTACAAAATTAATAATATTTGCAAATAGAGAGGTAAAGTTTTTTGGTTTGAATCCTGGAAAGCAGTAGAGAAAGGATGGCTCCAGGATTTCAGTGTTCTTCCTGACAATCATTCAGTTCATGATAATTGGGGAGAAGTTCTCTAGAAGTTGGTTTTTCTTTTCTGTTCACTTTATATGTCCCCCTAAAGCTTTTGGGATTTCTGCTATTTTTTTGTTATATGTATTCCAGTAAGTCAGCTCTTCACATATTATATAATAACCTACAGGTATTTTCTTTTATTAAAAATGTTCTTTGGAGAGGGTATTGAGTAGCTTTTGTCGTGTTGTAGCAATTAAGAGAAACTTGTATTTTTACATAAATGTGTTTAAAATTTTAACTTGGACAAAGTAGCATACTTTGATTTTATAATTAACTTCTGATATGACCTTATTAAAAAAATTCTTTTTCCTTTTTTTCTTCTGTAGAAAGAAGGAAAAAAAGAGCGGGCTATGGTGGACAAGGTATTCTTTTCAAGAATTCATCAAATTCTGAAAATTATGGTTCCTAGAACATTTTGTAAAGAGGTAAGTCTTATTTTGAAAAAAAGTAAACCTTGTTATAAAGTAAGTTTTTTATGTGTCATAGAAGAGAGTACTCAGTATGGAGTTAGGAAACCTAGATTTGAATTTGGTTTCTGCTACTTGCTTGTGATCATGGGCAAGTCCCTTAACATCTCTTGGCTTCAGTTTTTCATTTGTAAAATGGGCATAATGCTTTCATTATTACTAGTCAAGGTTGCTGTGAAGAAAAGTGCTTTGTCAGCTTTTAACCATTATATAAATGAGATTTTATGCTATCTTTTTCAATACATTGCAAGTCAAATTGTGTCCTATGTGGACATACTAAAGAAAAGGACAGTTTTTTGATTTAGCAAGCCTGTCCCATTTGATTTAACAAATGTCCCATTCTCCCGTATACCATCAGTGACATCTTTCTTAGAGTAAACAGACTGTGATATTACAAACAGAATTGAATAAAACAAGGTAGACAAAGACATTATAACAATTCCTGTAATGTGGTTGAGAAGAGCCACCAGAAAGAAATCTGAGGGACAAAGGAAATAAAAACATTTTTTTGGAAATAGCCAGCTCTAACCTATGCTGCAGCACAAGTAACTGAGCACACAGTGCAACTTGGGGCACCTGAAGCAACTGTTATCTCATTGGATTCTTACAACCTTGGGAAGTAGCAGCTATTATTATCTCCATTTTTCAGCTGAGGCAAAAACAGGCAAACAAGGTAAAGTGACTTGCCCAGAGTCACACAGTTAACTAGTCATTGTCTGAGGCTGAATTTTGAACTTAGATCTTCCTGACTCTAGGCCTAGCACTCTTTTTTTTTTTTAATGAAAATAATTTATTTAGTTACTTAATTTAGACTATTTTTTCCATGGCTACATGATTCATATTCTTTTCCTCCCCCCTCCCAGAGCTGACGAACAATTCCATTGGGTTTTACATGTATCATTGTTCAAAACCTATTTCCATATTTATTGTTACTGTTTGCAATAGAGTAATCATTTAAAGCCAAAATCCCCAATCATATCCCTATTGAACCATGTGATCAATTATACCTTTTTCTTCTGCATTTCTGCTTCCACAGTTTTTCCTCTGAATGGAGATAGTGTTCTTTCTCATAAGTCCCTCAGAATAGTTCTGGATCATAGCATTGCTGCTAGTAGAGAAGTCTATTACATTTAATTGTACCACAGTGTATCAGTCTCTGTGTATAATGTTTTCTTGGTTCTGCTCCTTTCACTCTGCATCAGTTCCTGGAGGTCATTCCAGTTCACATGAAATTCCTCCATTTCTTTATTCCTTTCAGTACAATAAGTATTCCATCACCAACAGATACCTCAATTTGTTTAGCCATTCCCCAATCTATGCCCTCATTTTCCAGTTTTTTCCCGCTACAAAGATTGTGGCTATTTTTTGTACATGTATTTTTCCCTATTATCTCTTTGGGGTATAAACCCAGCAATGATATGGCTGCATCAAAGGATATGCATTCTTTGAAAGCCCTTTATAGTTCCAGATTGTCCTCCAGAATGGTTGGACCAGTTCACAACTCCAACAGCAGTGTTTTAGTGTCCCAATTTTGCCATATCTCCTCCAACATTTATTACTTTCCTTTGCTGTCATAGTGGCCAATCTGCTAGGTATAAGTTGGTACCTTAGAGTTGTTTTGATTTGTATTTCTTTAATTATAAGAGATATAGAACACTTTTTCGTGTGCTTATTGATAATTTTGATTTCTTTATTTGAAAATTCAGACCTAGCATTCTTATCTACTGCATCACCAAATTGCATCTACTTTACATATACATATGTAGATTCATAGACTAGTAAACTGTTAAAACTCAAAAGGAATTATGGAGGTAGTGCAGCTCAAACATTTTTATTTTTCAGATGAAGAAACTGAGTCCCAGAGAAGTTAAATGACTTGTTCGAGACATACAGCAAGCTAGTAAACTAGTGCAACCTAGAAGCCCTCATGTCACCCGAGTCCCAGCTCATCATCAATATAATTTCTCCTCTCTTGGAACCTCTAGTTCAAAAAGAGAAAATGATATTTGGATGTTAAATAATACAATGCAAATTTTGTTTGTCCTAGCTCATTTATATAGAACACTAGTTCTTGACCTTTTTGTACCATAAACCCTTTTGGTCATTGGGTGAAGCCTATGGATCTCTTCTCAGAATATTTTTAAATGCTCAAAAAAAAAACCCCCAAACCCAACAACTAAAGGAAATAAGTTATGTTAAAACATAATTACAAAATAGAAAAAAATTCATGGACTTGAGGTTAAGAACTTCTGATCTAGAGGGGTTTTGCTGTGTTAATTTTCAGTAGGGGATTTATCTGTCCTCGATTATAAAGTGTTTGGTGCAGGAAGCTCTTACTGATTACCATGTCTTCAGTCTTTAACATATTCCCCAATAGAAGTGTTCGATAGAGGGACAAAGCTCTTAAAATCTATAGATATACCTAAACTATATAATAGAGTTCATATGTACGTTCTTAATTAAGTAGCAACAGATATACATGGTTTATATGTCAAAGAATGACGATGAATTGATAGGGACTTGCAGATCCCAGTCCCTTCTTCGTCCAGGATATTTTTTTTAACCAAGTGCAGGAAGGATTAAGGGGAAATGACTTGCTTAATTGAACTATTACTAAGGTTGGAATGATATTAATACTGTGTAATTCTGGAAAGACCACTGATCGAGTTGTCCATATATAATGGTGACTGTATGGCCTGTCTTCTTTTTGAGTAGCCTAGATGTTGGGAGAACATATTTCCTATAATTAACATATTTTCTGTTTCTTAGGATTTGAAAGAATTGAAGAATATCTTAGTTTTGGGATCCAATAAACTCAAAGGCTTTGAAACCTCATTGCAATATATACCACTTTGGACTTGTTATACATACTATTGAGGTCTTCCTTTAGGGGGAGAAATTTTCATAGCAGGTCTATGCCTAGTTACAAATAACCTAGACCTATAGAGTTATTCTGCACATAGGTAAATATATTGAATTATCTGTAGTAAATACATAAGTATGGTTCACTTGGTAGTGAATGAAGAATGGTAAAGGAGCAAGCTAGGTGACTCAGTGGATAGAGAGTCAGGCCTAGAGGACCTGGGTTACGTAAGCAATTTCCTAGCTTTGATCCTGGGCAAGTCACTTAACCCCAGTTGCCTTGTTACTGCTCTTCTGCCTTGGAACCAATACTTAGTATTGATTCTAAGACATAAATAATGTAAGAGTTAAAAAAAAGAAAAAAAAATAGTAAAGAATTGCAAAAAAGAGGAGGTAGTAGGGGGCCATATGTAGCTGCTCAATGTTTACTTCTTAGACTCTTAAAAAGGTGAAGAGAATTTTTCTCCTTGGCATAGAACACTTTCATTGATTAGGAAGCTCATTCCTTTTTTGGGTAGTTCTTTCTGTATAACTTCTACCTGTTGGTTCTTTTGGACTGACATTGAATAAATTGAATTCTTTTTTCACAATCTAATCCATCTTCCCTTGAATCTTCCACAGCACCATGACATACCCTCTCTTATCTATACATATTCTTTGAACTAAATAGTTTAAATCTCAAGATAATTTTACAAGCTTCACTTATTAATACTTTAATCATTAATTCCTATTTTACTTGTAGTTCAATGAATATTTGATATTACAAATGTATGGTTATTCTTGGGGTTCAGATCACAGACAATAGATTTTCATCTCATCTTGTTTAATTCTTGGCCATACGTTTCAGTCAGTTTTCCACCTTTTGCTAGGCACCTTGTTGTATGTATCTTAATCAGATTGTCCTTCTATTGTGTCATGCTTCTTGGAATATTTTATCTTCCCCTGTTATCTTTTTTTTTTTAAACCCTCACCTGTCTTAGAATCAATATGAAGTATTGGTTCCAAGACAGAAGGGTGGTAAAGATTAGGCAATTGGGGTTAAGTGACTTGCCTGGGATCCTACAGCTAGGAAGTGACTGAGGTCTGATTTGAATGCAGGACCTTCTTTTTCCAGGCCTGGCTCTCTATTCACTGAGCCACCTAACTGCCCCTCTTGCCTTGTTTCTTATGCAGTGTGGTAATTTTGTTTGCGTTCACATACTGTGGTTTTTTTTAATCCATTCTCCTCTTATATGGTCATTTTATGCCCTTTCATGACTTTTTATGTTTCATTTCTCTGTTAATGTCTTCCAAATGTATATATTTATCTGACAGTAATTATTGGTGGAGAATTCTTGCATTTTCTTTAATTATAATAAACCTTTCATGGTCTTATAGCTACACACATTTAAGTAGTGTCATAAGGTTTATAGAGACTTTTCCTCATCCCTTATTACCTCCTCTCCCAAATTCTGCAAGCCATATACTATATAATTATTTTATAGAAGAGGATACTCAGAGAAACTATGTAATTTGCGCATGATCACATACACTGTAGTGCTTGGTTTTGGGTTTATGCTTTTATTCAGTGCCTTACTGCTGCTTCTCATCTGATTCAAATCCTACCCATCCTATAAGATCCTATTCAATCAAGTTTTACCCTTTACAGGAATTAAAAAAAAATAACCACAACCTGTTCTTGTCCACATTGATTGCTTCCTTTTCTGTATTTTTTTAAACCCATACCTTCCATCTTAGAATCAATATTGTGTATTGGTTCCAAGGCAGAAGAGCAGTAAGGGCTAGGAAATGGGGGTTAATTGACTTGCCCAGGGTCACACAGCTGGGAAATATCTGAGGCCAGATTTGAACCTAAGACCTCCCATCTCTAGCCTGGCTCTCAATCCAAATATTTAACCTTTTATGCATTCATGAAAGTACTTATAAGTTTATATCATATAATTTTAGCCCTAGATTTTATGTAAAATCTCAGAACTAAAAATAATACAATAGAATGATAAATTGGGAAAACATGTTAGAGAGCATCTCATTGATCCACATACTTAAGAAAAATTCATCATCTTCTGTGTATGTATTGATTCTAAGACAGAAGAGCATTAAGGGTTAGGCAGTAGAGGTTAAATGACTTGCCCAGGGTCCCATGGTTAGGAAGTGTCTGAGGCCAGATTTGAACTCAGGACTTCCCATCTCTGTTCCTGTCTTTCTATTCACTGAATCACTTAGCAGCTCCCTTCCAAGTACTTTTACAGTTGAAATTTCTTTTTTTTTTTTTAGGAACACATTAGGTATTTCATTTTATTTTTTTCCCATTTGAATTAGCTTATTTAGTTAATTTAGAACATAATTCCTTGGTTACAATAATCACATTATTTCCCTCCCTCCCTTCCATCCACCCTTCCTGCAGCCAATGCGCAATTTCATTGGGTATTGCTTGTGTCCTTGATCAGAACCTGTTTCCATGTTGTTGATGTTTGCACTAGGATGTTCATTTAGTCTACATCCCCAACCATATCCCTTCAATCCATGTATTCAAACAGTTGTTTTCCTTCAGTATTTTAACTCCCACAGTTTTTCCTCTGAATGTGGATAGTGGTTTTTCTTGTAGATTCCTCCAAGTTGTTCAGGGTCACTGCACTGCCACTAATGGAGAAGTCCATTACATTTGATTGTACCACAGTGTATCAGTCTCTGTGTACAACGTTTTCCTGGTTCTGCTCCTCTCACTCTGCATCAATTCATGGAGGTTGTTCCAGTCCCCATGGAATTCCTCCACTTTATTATTTACTTTCTAGTGTTTTCAATAGGAGTGCGTGTTGTATTTTTATCAGAGGCTTTTTCTGTATCTATTGAGATAATCATGTGATTTTTGTCCATTTGCTTAATATGGTCAGTTATGTGGATAGTTTTCTTGATATTGAACCATCCTTGCATTCCTGATATGAATCCTACCTGGTCATCATGAATAATCCTTGTGATGATTTGTACAGTTGAAATTTCTAAAGCACAAGAAAGAAATTAATTTGCCCAAAGCCAAAGGACTTGCTATTGGCCCAAATTGGAACTTTGAAACTAAATGTCCTGACTTCTAGTTAAGCACTCTTTGTGCTACCCTACAGTATTGTTTTTCTATTGGTTGCTTCCCCAGTGGAGGCAAATTCTTCAAATATAGTAACTGCTGCTGTAATTATGCTTATTAATAGTGCTGGGCAAATACTAATATACTACTTCTTGGTTATTGAATATTGTATATTAAATATTGTACCTGTGGGATTAGGGGGAATGAGAAAGAGAAGGCAGACACATATTGATTGAAAAAATAGAATTTAACATGAAAAGGAATATTAACCAGGCAAAATTATTATCATTTTCTCATTATTAAAGTGGTACCATTAGGAGACATTAAATGAATTCCATCTTGGAAAAAAATGTCAGCCATAAAATAAGTTAAGATTTGTTGCCAGTTATAGCATTGATTTTTAAAAAAATGCAAAATGTACTCTTATGGTAAAATTTAAATGTTCAGGATTTATTTAATTAACTGCTTAGGGTTTTTAAGCATTGTTTAATTTATTGTATGTATTTTCTTTTAGACAGGTTACTTGATACTTATTGCTGTAATGCTGGTATCTCGCACATATTGTGATGTTTGGATGATTCAAAATGGGACACTCATTGAAAGGTATTTTTCCACCCATTCAAGCTTGCCGTATTATCAAAAGAGATTCTAAATTGATACTAATTCAACTAAAGTATGTGTAAATCATCAACCTGAATATTTGCATTTTATTAGGTGTTATAAATAAAACATAAAAAAAGTTTGCAATATATTCCATCAGGAAGCAAGTGATCATTAGAAGTTATCACCAGAAAAAAGTAAACCCTTAAAAATCTTGAACCTAACACTTTTAATATATTTTCTTTATTCCTTTTCTGTAAATTCCAAATTTGAAACTATGAGACCATTTTGAATTAGTTTTACCTTAGAAATGAAAGGTTTGTGTCCTGAAAAGTTGTTGTATTTATCTTCTTATAAATTAAAGATTTTTTCTTTTATGTTTTGCTTTTAGAATAGCCTAGATTTAAATGTCCAAAAATTTTTGAGGATGTTTAACTTTTTTATCTCCTTTTTACTAATTAAAATATTTATAATAGTATTTATTGAAATATTAGGATGAAAACTATACCAAGGGTTGTGAAATAAAAACTTTTTTCCTTTGAAATACTTTGTGTTGTATCTTGGGAAATTGCTGAAAGACAGGGGTGCCAAAATTGTTCTTTTTTTCACTCTCCTTTGCCTTTGAGGATGGGGAAAATCAGCATTGCTTTTTTAAAAATAGTATTTTTATTCATGTAACTTTTACTCAAAAGATTGACTACTAAATGCATTTTGATGAAAGTGTAACTATAAGCAGCCCATACTTTTTGGCATGTAGCAGTTGTCTAGCATCTATATATCATTTGTTTTTTCCTTTACTACCTCTTTAAATAGGTGGTTTTTTTTTTAATAGAAATCTGCAGTTTGTCTTAAGACATAACTGGAATGATGAAAACAATATGTCTATCTGCTGGTATTTAATCAGATTTTATAAGCACCCACAAACCATGGGATACATATTTCTTCAGTCAGCATGCAATTTTCACTAAGACTGTAAATTACCATCTCTCTAATCACTCTATCCTTTCCTCTCCCTTCCTGCATCCTCCCTCATATTGACCTTTTGAGCTTTTCTTTTCAAGCTTGCCCTTGATTTTGAGGAAATTAGGGAGGGAGAAAACAAGAAAAATTGGAGAAAAGACCATAAACACAAAGACCAGTTCATGGAAGTTTATACCATGAATTCTGTAGGATAGTGCAAAAGAAAGAACAGTAACTAGGCCCAGAGGACTTCGGCTCTCATTTCACCTTGTATGCTCATATCACTTGACATTTGTAAAATGAGGAGATTGGGCTAAATGGTCTCTAAGGGCCTTTTATTCTCAAGTTCTGTGATCTGATGAGCAACAAAACCTTTAGTCAAATCCTCAAATATGTTTACATGAGTCTGTAATTTGTTTACTGGATTTGGTGTCCAAGGACCTGACATCTGAGTTTTGAGTCATATCTACATTACCAGAGATAAGTTCCCTCTTAGACCTTCCATTTCTTTTTTTTTTCCTTTTAAACCCTTACCTTCTGTCTTAGAATCAATACTGTGTATTGGTTTCAAGGCAGAAGAGTGGTAAGGGTTAGGCAATGGGGGTTAAGTGACTTGCCCAGGGTCACACAGCTAGGAAGCATCTGAGGTCACATTTGAACCCAGGACCTCCCATCTCTAGGCCTGGCTCTCAATACACTGAGCTACCCAGCTGCCCCACTTCCATTTCTTAATGTGTGAAATTGGATGGTTGGATTAGGTGATCTTCATTGTCTCTTTCAGCTTTAAAGGAGTGGTCCTGTAATCCTTACTTTGAGTGCTCCTGTAACATCAGTGAAATGATTCTAAATGTTTCTTTAAAGTTACAGAAACCTTTATGGAGAAAAGTAAAAAATTTCAGTTCTTTTAAGGAACATAGTTTATCCAGATCACCTTGGAAAAACCCTTCCAAGTTTTAAGAAGGCAAGCAAATTAGTATAGTGGGAACAATTCTGACTTTGGGGTTGAGGATCTGGGTACAAATATGATGTTTGACATTTATTCCGTGTGACCTTGAGAAGAACCAAGCCTTTATTAAGTGCCAGGCACTGGGCCCAAGCTGTCTACAGATATGACCTCATTTTATCCTCATATTATCACTGAGAGAGATGCTATCATCCCAGTTTTACAGTTGAAAAAACTGAGGCAAACAGAGGTTAATTCTTGTCCAGTATCATGGAGCTAATTGGTGTCTGAGCCTGATTTTGACTGAGGACTTCCTGACTCCAGGCCCTGGAAACTGTCCTCTCCTCCAGCAGCTACCTTCAATAAGTCACCTAATCTCTCAGGGCCTTAGATTCTTCAGTTATAAAAATGAAGGTACCTTTGTCCCTTCAGTTTTAGTGCTACTATCATTTAATCTAAAATTATTACTTGTTTATTACACAGCATTTTATCTTTAGGTAGATATTTATCTCATATATATGCTATATAGAGTTGTGTTTTTTGCATGACTTTTAGGATCCTTTGTATTCAGGGCATTTTTGTTCATTTTGTAGGACCTAGAGAATATTTTACAGTTTAAATTATTATAGATGTTTATGGTTATACTTTTGCTCTTATGACATTATTCCTCCTTTGTATAACTTGCTGCTGCATTTTTGGACAGCCCAACTTCTGATTTTAATATTGTTCTTTGGAATGACTTAACCCATGTTACCATGTAATTTTTAGGAATATGTTGCAAAAACTTCAAAGGGGAACTCTCCCATACATAGGTTAATTATGTTTCTCTGTAGAGTAATCTTTGTTTATATTTTCATAACATTTTGTATGTATGGTAATAAGTTTTCTGTATATGATAGAAATTGCAGAAAAATTAACCATTTGCTGTCAGTTCTTTATTAATTTAGTGGGGCTGTGGTATATTATCTTCATAAATTTGTTGTTTTCTACTACCTAAACATCTTTGCATCTTGTTTTTTTCTAGTGTAATGGTATTGCAATTAAAGAATCATCAGGTAGAAATGAAGCTCCTTTATGAAGTTGTTTGTGTTCACTTTTTATGTTTTAGGAAGTAGTGTTGCTATATATTACATATTTTTCTCAGTGGCATCATGAAACAGCATGGTATAATTAAAAGAGCATTGGACTTGAATGAAGCCAGATTATCTCATTCCAAGTCTTAGCTTCATTATTATGTGTCTTGGGATAAAGTCCTTTAACTTGGAGTCCTGGTTTCCTTGCCCTGCTGAGGTGGCACATAACTGTGGAAGAAATGCTGTATTTGGCAGCAAAGGACCCGAGTGCATATTCTACCTCTGCCACACAATCTATTATATAACCCTGAATAAGTCACATCCCCTTCCTAAGCCTTAGAGACCTTGTCTATAGAATGGAAAAGTTGGACCAGATCTCTTGTGGGAAAATTTTTAGTTCTACATCTGTGATATATGATCTGTAAAATGGAGAGTATGTCCTAGAGGACAGAGTGCTGGATCTGGAGTTGAGAAGGAAGACCTTTGTTTAAATCAGTGGTTCTCAACCTTTCTAATGCTGTGACCCCGCAATACAGTTCCTCATGTTGCAGTGACCCCAAACCAAAAAATTATTTTGGTGGCTACTTCAAAACTCTAATTTTGCTACAGTTATGATTCGGAATGTACATACCTGATATTCATTATGTATTTTCATTGCTACAAATTAAGAGGTTGAGAACCTCTGGTTTAAATCCTTCTCTGACACCTAGTTGTGTGTAACCCTATATAATTTTATTTCTATCAGCCTCAGTTTTCTTTATTGTAAAATAGGAATAGTAATAAGATTTACCTCATAGAATGTGGTTATCTAAAGTGCTTGCAAATCTTAAAGAGTTATCTAAATAACAAGTTACTATTATTGAAGAATACATATGTGTTGTTTATATATATATATATATACACACACACATGGATAGAGAGATGACAGTTCATAAAGCACTTTGTAAATATAAGGTTTCAGTGTATTTCTGTTAATTTGTGTATGTATCTGTTCAAATCTTAAACACATAAAGGTAAATAAGACCAACTTTATACTTCCTCATTTTCTCTTCCTTTGTCCTATTTTTTTTCTGTTTTTTTTCTCTCCCTCAACTCTTATTCCTTATTTTGAGTGCCCACTATATCTTCAGCTTATCAGAATTCAAAATTAGAATAACAATTTATGATTTTATACTGGTTGATTGACTTACATTTTTAGTGTAAATTATCTTTAATTATAAGTTTGAGCAAGAATTTGAATTTAAAACATTATCTCCAGATGTGTTAAAGATAATTTTGTCAGCATCCTAAGAAATTACAAACCTAAGAAGTAGATAAAATAATCTTAAAAAGTTATCTTTTTGGTTAAGTGTTGGCTGCCAGGGAGATTCCTGAAATTTTACTATCCACAATCCTAGATCTTAAGATAAATCTGATTCCATCTTTATAGATAAACTGACAGGATGAGAAAGGGTTCAACAAAATTTTTGTTAGTGGTTTTTCCAAACTACCTGGTCCCCCTAGCCTAATGGAGAGGATATATATATATATATATATATATATATATATATATATATATATATATATATATATATATATATATACATACACATATATATATACACACATAGATGACAGTTCATAAGTTTGAAATGGGAATAGCTATAGCTATTGGTTATATTAGAGATCTTTTGATCATTTTTTAGATGAGGAAAGTACAGTCCTGAGGATTGATTAAGTCACTTGGCAAAGGTCACATAGCTTGTTATTAATAGACCTGATGAGGGTAGAAGGATGTGTATCTTTCAGGGTCTAGCACTTGCACCAGCACAGGTTGAAACCCTGGTGCTAATCTTTGGCTTCATCCTAGTCCTCAAGGTTCTCAAGATACGTGTTTTGTTTTCCTGTATATTTAATGTACTATATACAGATACAGGCATTACTGTACAGAGGTATTATTACAGAAGGTTATATAAAACCAAAAGTGGGAGTTTAGTACTTGCCAGAATATTGCCTTATTCTTGTACTATATAGTTCCCCCATCCACAACTTTTTAGTCCTGTTTTACCCTCCTTCAGATACTTATATCCTGAAACATACTTATTGTTTAAACTGAATTATATTTTATTTTCTTACTCTTCATTTATCACATATTTCTTTTCTTGCTATTTGCAGTTAAAAATATATAGTGTGCTGTCTCCTGAAACAATATATTTCTTCAGATCTAACACTAGCTTTATTTGCTTTAGACTTCTTCCTTTTTAGCATGGAATCATACACTTTTGGAACTGGAATAATCTGAAAGACATCCAATTCAGCTTCTTCATTTTTACAGATAAGGAAACTGAGGTGCTAAGAGTCAAATCACTCACCAGAGGTTACACAGCTTGTTAGTAATAGATCTGGTACTAAAACCCAGGCCTTCTGATTACCAGTTAATCACTCCCAATTCTACTGAAGTTTCTGTTTGTATATATCTTGGGAGAATATGCTGTGATTGGTAAGATTCCCAGTGGTGATATTTACATTTGTCATTTAGTTTTTATTTAAAATAGTTTTAGATTTCAGTTCCTTCCTTTTTTTGTGGCAGTAGCCCTGTAAAAGAACAATATATTTGAATTAAGTTCCTAATTTGAGCCTCAATACTCCTTAATCAATTGTACAATTTGCAGTTGTACAAGTTATTGATTATGGAGTGAAATGAAGTGTCATTTACTGGGTTGCAGATAACTGAGTTAGTCTTAAAGAACAGTTAAACATTATTGATCTTTTGGATCCCCTGCTGTAGACATTAGACGTCAGAACTTTTCTTACCTTTTCAAGTTAATTTTTAAAAAGAATTTAATGTCACTTTTCAAGTACTCTTGTCAATTCTTATAATAATCATTTTGGATTCAGTTTTTTTAACACCATAGCCATCACAGATACTTTTGAATTTATGGCTTTAGTAACATACCGCTTTAGGATTTTCGTTGCATTAACATTACAAGCTTGAGAATTTTGATCAATGAGCAGTAAATTATTTGGAAAAAAATGTAGTAATGCTAACGTTACCTGCTATTTTAACAGCAATTCAGATGCTGTGGTCACTTTTTTTAGTGCCCCTCTCAAAAAAGATTAAATTATAGTGGACATAAACGTCAAAGAGTACTCTAAAAGGAACTTGACATAGTTCTTGATATGCCTTATTTTAACATCTTATTCTTTACATCTTTAGGTTTCCTTATCAATAGCTAGCTAATGCTTTTGCATTACGTACCTTAAGGCAGGATCCTGTTTAAAGAAATAAATTCTAGTTCTTTTCAAATTATAGAAAAAAATCCCGAGTTCTCTACTGCTTTTGAAATTTCTAAGCATTTAAGTTGCATTTTTTTGTCAAACATTCTAAAAATAAATGGGAAACTTTTTGTTTTAAAATTGATTTTTATTGATATACTTTGTTTTTCTATCACTTACATTTTGTATATCCCCCTCTTCCAGGGAGCAATTGTCTAATAAAATTAAAAAAGGAAGAAAACAGAAGTTCAGCAGCAACATTTTGAAAGTCTGACATTATATACAGTGAAACTAAGACTTTTAAAAGTGATTATAATGAGACTTGTAGGATTTTAAAAAAAATTAAAGCAATTATTTTTTCTTTTGCAGTGGAATAATAAGCAGAAATAACATATTATTCAAGAAACACTTTGTAAAGTTTATAGCTGCCACCCCAATGGTAAACCATTGCTTAAAACAATAAGCATGCATTTATTATGTTTTATAATAATGTGTGTTTCACAGCTTGAGCATCACTAAGGCACTTTGCTTTACATAAATTTCAGCCAAAATTGTTAAGCTTTTTGTTGTCTTCAGTGTTTTATGTTCCTAATGTTCTTATTAATGTAAATAACATTTTATTCTTATTTATTTTATTAGTTTTCATCACAGTCAGTGTATTTATATTTTTTGTATTTCAATATTTGAGAAATCAATTTAAAACTTAGTCTTAATTTTAACTTTAGTTCCAAAAATTTAGCTTCTCATAATTTCTAAATGGCAAATATTTTGACATTAAAGATTTTGTTAATAATCTTGGCACTATCATTTTCCCTTGTTTACTTTGTTTTTAGGTAGGTTTTGATAGCTTTATAGTTTTCAATTCCAAAGGAAGCCATTAAATATAATTCTTCTCTTTAATACATAACTTTGAAAACATAAACTACACTATATTCATGGCCAGTAATGTTCTTAGATACCCACAGTGAGTAAATTCATTTAATTCTAAAATTTTACCACTTCTTTGAATCATAGAAGTGGAAGAGAGCTTATGCTGGTACTTAATCTTAAATTCACATTTCACAGTCTTTCAGTTAGGTAGATGAAACTCCATAAAAATCTCCATAGAATCAGCTCTGTCTTGTATCATAGTTACCTATTTTCATGTTTAATAACTTCATTTTCCCCTCTCTCCAATAGATAGCTTATATCTATTTTCTTGTGCATATTCTCCAGTAGACATTGAGAACAACTGGTTGAATTTCTTGTTAAATAGGGAGCCAAGTATTTCATTGGGTAGAACTTTGGACGTGGAGTCAGGACGACCCGAATTCAAATCTTGCTTGTCACGTACTATCTGTGTAACCTTGGGCAAGTCATTTAATCTCTGCCTCAGCTTCCTCATCTATAAAATGAGGATAACAGCACCTACCTTACAGAGTTGTTTTGAAGATCAAATGAGATGATATTTCTAAAGCTTTGCAAACCTTAAACTTCTATGTAAATTCCAGCTATTTTTATTATTACTGTTGCTATTATAACTTTTTCCCCAAAGGTAAAAACCCTTTAGCCAAGGATGTTCTCAGTTGTTTGAATCAAATGTTAACATGTCAATAGTCATAATCAGGTTTTTGTTTTTGTTCTTATTTTTAAAGAAAATGTTTTGTCATCTTTTTACTTATGGATTCTTTGGATAATTTAAAATTCTCCAAAGTAAATCAAACAATGTACAGAGACTGCTTAGTATGATGATTTGCTTCATTTGCAACTAACACTCTGCATGTGGTGGTTTGCAGTGGTATCATTGGTCGCAGCAGAAAAGATTTCAAGAGGTATTTGTTCAACTTCATCGCTGCCATGCCTCTCGTAAGTGTACTTCTTTAAAAATCAGGTTTGTGTATAAATTTTTAAAAATGATTTATTATGAATAGAACTTTTAAAAGCTGTTCAGACTTATTATAGACTTAATCTTAAAAATAATTATAATCATCTCTTTATAATATCTAGGAAAATTGTAGCTCCTTCAGTAAGACTTATGCTACAGTTACATTTCACTGTACATGTAGGATAGGACCTTAAAATTGGTACTTTCTATTTAGAGTGGCCAACTATGTACTATAAAGCCTACAAATCTCAGTTGATTGGTTTTATAGAAGATTCAATTTGATTTACAATCTAATTTTATTTAACTACTTGAATAAAATATAAATGTAATTTTTTGTATTAAAAGGGGAAAATATTTTTTCTTAGCTCCTTTAGTTTTTATTTTTTACTTTTTCAGTGGTAGGAATTTTAATATTCAAATGAGAGTAAAAGGAGAGACTACCTATTAAATATCCATTATAAAATAGAGTTTTAAATGGTCAGAAACCTAGATTTACTAAAGATTTGAGGGGGTTAAAAAGTAAATGGGAAACTTATAGCCTCTTATATCATTCTTTTAAAAGTTGAAGTAATTGTAGACATTATTAATCTTGGGTTAAAGACTCAGCCAGAAGACCGATCTTTAGAATTCATGCCTTTGAGAAGTTATAAGGAAAAAACAGAATCCTCTTGAGTAGATCCAGAAAGCATATACATGTATCCCCTAATAACACAATAACTTTAGTAAAATTGATGAAATAGGAATGAAATTGACATTTATATGTTTAAGTGAAATATTGAGCTTTTTGGGGGGGGAATTCAACTGAAAGTCTATCAGATTTTTCCTTTGTGTCAGGGATGCTGATAGTTTTACTAGTAATATTCTATAGAATTCTGCTTTCATGGTTGTTGGAAGAACTTCTCAGCATTCTACTGTGATTCACATTGCATTAATATGACAATTATAGCTAACTTCTCTAGCAAGACAGATGCGAAGACATAATGGAATATGATTTTTCTATGTCTTTGTTATCTACTCTTTCTACTTCTTTCTCTGTATCCTCTTGGGAGAATATATCAAAATTTGTAGTGAAAATAAGACTGGATATGCAGAATTCTGTTTTACTGCCAATTTTTAAAAAAATGTGAATTGATGGGTAAAACTATTTTAGTGAACTTGACAATATTTTATAATTGCTACATTGTATTCCAACTAAAATGAAAGTTTATTGCTGTGAATTAGTATACTGTTTCTGTTATTATATCTTGGACATATTAGAGACATTTCCTCAATATTTTCCTGAGCACTTCTGAAATGCTGGTGTTTAAGAAGACAAATATTACTAGGCCTGTAAATTTATCTCTTTTGTTATTTGAATGCAATGAAATATAAACAATCAATAAAATTTTACTTTTTTTTTCCCCAAAAGGAATGCATTAGATATTTAGGGTTTTTATTTTGGGGGACGAGGGAGGGAGAATTAAGACCCAAAGTGAAATTATTTTTGGAAAAATAAAAACAAAGATTTGACTCTTAAGGAAGACCATCAAAAGAAAAAGAACTAAACACAAATCCTAAAGTTTACCAGAAACCCAAGTTTTTATTCCATGTTCTGATAATAAAACATCAACTCATAATGGTTAGATATTATAGATATTAAAATGTTGTAGTTTTATAAAATTGGGGTGAATGAGGTAAATATCAGGTTAAATTGCATGGGATTAGGATGGCAATGAAGATCCCTTAGAATATGCTTTTGATCTCTACCAGATTATCCTCCAAAAAACTATGATATAAAACCTTAAATTGAATTCTGGAGCCACATAACATCACACAAAGACAAGGTAAAGTAATTTGTTCAGCCCAAAACAACTTAGAAGGCCAACATAAAGGCTCTATCTAGTCCACTGGGGTGGATATGGAGTACAAAGCAGTATTCTAGATCAGGCTCCACTGCAGCAATGGACCCTGGGTGCAGCTGAAATAGTACTAGAGGCTTTTGGAACTGTTAGCCACAGACAGTAAAGGGGGATTAGACAATGGTTCAGAAAAATATTACAGAGGTCCCTTTGCTTATTCTTGGTACAAGACTTTTTTTTTGCTCTTTCCATAAGTAGATCCAGGAAGCAGTCCTGGGGCATGCTCTAGGGGAAGGAGGAGCTCTCTAGCACACACCAATGCTTATGGCCACAGGGGTGCAGGGGATCCTAGTCACAGTTCCAAGGCAGAAAAGAGTTCTTGTGGTTACCTCTAGACCATAGCACTGGCCTAGAGAGTATCAAACACATCTCTCCTTATATTTTACCACCTTGGAAGAACTGAAAGCAGATAAGATTCCCAGAGCCAGCTCTGAAAACAGTTGCTCAAAGAACCTGAAGCTTGGAACAGTGCTCTCTTTGCCTCAGTTCCAGATCCCAATTTTAATAGTTTTTTTTAAATTAAAGAAAAGAAAAAGAATGGAAAATGAGCAAACCAACCAAAAAACCTCTCAACATAGAAAGTTATTTTGGTGACTGGGAAGACCAATCCAGAAACTGAGAAGAGGACAAAAAAATCAATACTGCTGTATATAAAGCCTCTAAGAAAAATGTGAATTATGAAAACATGAAACCAAAAAAAGAATTAGTGGAGGAGCTCAAAAAGAATTTTGAAAATCAAATAAGACAGGTAGAAGGAAAACTGGGAAAACAAATGAGACACAGGAAAATCATGAAAAATAAAGTCAATAGCTTATTAAAGGAGGGACACAAAAAAATGAAGAAATTAATACCTTTTTAAAAAAGACACAAAAGTAAAAAAATCCTGGGAAGAGAAGAACTCCTTAAAATGCAAAATTGGTCAAATGGAAAAAGATATACAAAAATACACTTGAGAAGAACTTTTTGAAAGGTAGAATTGGCCCTTTGTAAAAAGAGGTACAACAATTCAGAGGAAAAGAACTCTTTACAAAATAGAATTGGCCAAGTGAAAGAGGTACAAAAACTCACTCAAGAAAATAACGTTTTAAAAATTAGAATTGGATAAGTAGAAGCTAAAGACTCCATGAGACATAAATAAATAATTAAAGCCAAATAAAAAAATGGAAGAAAATGTGAAATTTCTCATAGCAGCTGACCTGGAAAATAAATCCAGGAGACATAATCTAAAAATTATTAGATTACTTGAAAGCCATGGTAAAAAAGAAGATTAGAGACCATCTTTCAGGAAATCATCAAAGAAAACTGTCCTAATGTTCTAGAACCAGAGGACAAAATAGAAATTGAAAGAATACATCAGTAACCTTCTGAAAGAGATTCTAAAAAGATAACTTGGAGAAATATTATAACCAAATTTCTAAACTCCCAGGTCATGGAGTAAATGTTGCAAGCTGCCAAAAGGAAGCAATTTACATACCATGGAGCCACAATCAGGATAACACAAGACTTGGCAGCTTCAACATTAAATGATGAGAGGGTCTAGAATATGATATTCCATATGGCAAAAGAACAAGAACTTCAACCAAGAATCACTTAGCCTGCAAAACTGAGCATAATCCTTCAGGGGAAAAAATGAGTATTCAATCAAATAGAGAATTTTCAAACATTCTTATTAAAAGATCAGAGCCTGAATACAAAAATTTGACTCAAATACAAGACTCAAGAAAAGCATAAAAAGGTAAACAGGAAAGAGAATAAAAAAAATTCAATAAAATTAAATTGCACATCTCTACATTGGGAGTTGATTATTGTAATTCCAAATAACTCATTATTAGGGTAGTTAGGAGGAGTATATATAGAGGCTAAGTATGTGAGTTGAATTTAATGGGATGATATAAAAATAAAATTAAGGCATGAGAAAGGAATGTATTGGGAGGAGGGGGAAGGGAATTATCTCACATAAAAGAAGCAGGAAAGAACTTTTACAGTAGAGGGGAAGATGGAGGAGGTTGGGAGAAGATCATGTGAACCTTGCCCTCATCAGAATTGGATCAGTCAGGGAAGAACTAACTTAATCAGTTGGGTACAGAAAGCTATTTTACCCTACAGGATAGGACCAAGGGAAGGGGATAAGAGAATGTGGGGTGGGACTTGATAGAAAAGTGGGCAAATTGGGGGAGATGGTGGCCAGACACTAAACAGGTAGAAATAAAAAGGAAAGTAATACACAGCAATCATAATGGTACAATTGTTTTTTACAAATCTCTCTAATACCCCATTTCTCAAATACATAGAAAAATGAGTCAACTATATAAGAATACAAGCCGGGGGTAGCTGGGTGGCTCAGTGATTGAGAGCAAGCCCCTGAGATGGAAGGTTCTGAGTTCAAATGTGACCTTCCTAGCTGTGTGATCCTGGGCAAATCACTTGACCCCCATTGCCTAGCCCTTACCACTCTTCTGCAAGACAGAAGGTAAGGGTTTTTAAAAAAAAAAAAAGAGGAATACACGCCATTCCCAATTGATAATTGATCAAAGGACATGAACAAGCAGTTCCCAAAGTAATTAAAACACTATAGATATGCAAAGAATACCACTCTAACTCACTATTAATTAGAGAAATGCAAATTGTAACAACTCTGAGATACTACCTTATACCTAATAGATTAGCTATCATAACAAAAGGAAAATGACAACACTTGGAGGGCTGTGGGATAATTGAGACACTAATGACTATTGGGGGAGTTGTGAAATGATTCATTCTGGATAGCAATTTGGACCTGTGCCCAAAGGACTATAAAACAGAACATAACTCTTTCACCTAGCAATACTCTTGTTAGGTTTGTATCCCAAAGAGATTTAAAAAAAGGAAAAAAAAAGAGGAAGGACCTAAATGTACAAATAAAGCAACTTTTTGGAAATGGCTGATTAAGTTACATATATATATATATATATATATATATATATATATATATATATATATATATATAATATGATTGTAATGGAATACTATTCTACTATAAGAAATGGCAGGTAGGACGAGCTCAGAAAAACCTGGTAAGACAACATGAATTGAAGCAGAGTGAAATAAGCAAAACTGGTAAAACATTGTACATGGTGACAAAAATACTGTACAATGAGAAACTGTGAATAACTTAGGCATTCTCAACAATACAGTGATCTAAAACTATCTCAAAGGATCCATGATAAAAAAAAATCATCTGCTTCCAAACAAAAAGAACTGATAGTATCCTAATCCATACCAAAGAAATATTTTTCACTTTCTTAATTTTTAAAATTTGAATTTCCTTTTATAAAAGAGTTAATATGAAAAAGTGTTTTATGTGATTGCACATGTAAAATCTATAAGAGATTGTTTAATCATTTTAACTAGTAAGGGAGTGGGAGTAGTGAGAGTCCAAGAGTGAGGAAAGAGGGAGAGAATTTGAGACTCAATATTCTTTGAAAAATGTTGGAAACTTTTTATACATGTAAATAAAATTTACCAAAGAAAAAGAATATGCTTTTGCTTTTCCTAGTAAAAATGTCTCCCTGCCATTTCTAGAGGAGTCTTAGGATCAACAGGAGGAAGAGACTGACTTTACTCATTCAGGAACTGTGTAATCTGACTACACTGCATATGTCCCAAGCCCCTTTTGATTCTGCATGTGCTCACATTTCCCTTATGTTTAAAATTAGGTACTCCTTTTGCTCTCCATCTGCATTTACTGGTTTCACCAGTCTTTCTATATGTAGCTCAAATACTGCCTTCTCATGACATTTTTCTTTATCTTCTATCCAGAAATTCTTTTTCTTTTTAGATGTTATTTTTATATGAATTTATATTCTCTTTTATCTGTTACTTGCATTTTTCAGATATATATATATATACATATATATATATATGCCTTGTGCCATATTATAAATTCCTTTAAATCTAGAACTCTATTTTATTTATCTTTGTGAATCCCTTAGCTCCTAGAATAACAAATGTTGAATACAAATCTGAAGGGGAGAGCATCTTTTGAAATTCATGCCTGTTTGAAGATAACTAGTGCATTGTTTGTGGAGCTATGGATCACTAATATTTCGCAAATAAAATGTATAAAATATTTGTAGACTTTGACTCAGAGGTTCTCTTGCTAGGCACATAACACAGGAAAGTCATTGATAGGAAGAATGCCTCCATATGTACTAAAATAATTAGAGCAACTTTTTTTTTTTTGTGGTAGCAGAGAACTGGAAAGAAAGAAAGTAGATGTCCATAGTTTGGGGAATGGCTAAACAAATTGTGGTACATGATTGTATGCAATGTGACTGATGTAGGAAAAGACAAATATGAAAAAGAGAAACATGGAAAGACTTACATGAACCAATGTACAAAAGTAAGGAGAGGCAAGAAAACAACATATACACTATGCCTGCAACAATTTAAATGTAAAGAACAATAACCACAAGACAACTGCAAATGGATGTTGTAGAATTACCTAGATCAAGCATAGCCTGAAAGAAGAGATATGAGAAGATAACCTCCTCCCTTGAAGAGGTGAGACGCCTAAGGATATACATTAGAGCTAAAATTTTCAGAAAATTTCCATGCATTGATCAATTTTGGTGATTTCCCCCTTCTCTTCTCCCTCTTTGTCTTTAAAAAAATGCTTTGTTATATGGGTTGGCTTGGAGGGGAGAGGAAGAACATTGGGAAAGATTCTTATAAAAACCAAAATAAATGAAATTTTATTTTTAAAAAATTATGCCCTCTGGCTATACGGCCAACTGATAGCACTACACTAACCTATAAGAAATGCTACTTTTCTTTTTTTATTTTCATTATTTATTTATTTTTTGAGCCCATACCTTCTGTCTTAGAGTCAATACTGTGTATTGGCTCCAAGGCAGAAGAGTGGTAAGGGCTAGACATTGGGGGTCAAGTGACTTGCCCAGGGTCACACAACTGGGAAGTGTGTGGGAACTGGGAAGAGGTCAGATTTGAACCTAGGACCTCCCATCTCTAGGCCTAGCTCTTAATCCACTGAGCTACCCAGCTACCCCTGAAATGCTACTTTTTTAGTGACTTATTTATATTGAATCTAATTCTCTGGTTTCACGGGTCCTTGAATTCAATTCCTGTAGTCTAATTTCCTTCCCTATTTTATCCACTCACTATTGTGACCATACCTCATAGTTAGTTGGAATGTTCCTTGCCCTCTGTTCAATATTTTTTGCTTTTTTTTTTAATTCCAAGTGAAAAACTTTATCCCTGTTAAATTTCATCTTGTTAGCTTTAGTTCTCCATTCATATCAGGATAATTTTGGATCTCAGTTCTATTGTACAACATGTTAGTTTTCTTTTGGCTATGTCTGACAAATTTGATACACCTATTATCTGTCTTTACCTCCCAGAGTTGTGAGAAGTGCACTATGTTAACCTAAAGTGCTATGTAAATGTGAGTTTCTGCTATTATTTCATAAAATTCCTACTTTGATCCTCAGTGTGGCATGGAGATAATTCTGGGTTCTCCAGGGCTATACTTGGGGGACACAAACAATTACCACCAACAAGGGAAGACTTCAAGAATGGATTATATGGCAAATTTTTCTGTATCAAGAGGAGAGCAGGAAATTTCAGTGATGCGTATCACCAGAGAGTTGACTCTCCATTCATTAATATTTGTCATGGTAAACCATAAAATGTATGAAAAGGCAAAATTGCTGTCTATTCTTTGTTGTCTCCATGATGACAGTGTGTAGTGGCAGATGAAAGGCGGTATAAGATGCTAAGAACCACACAATTCTTGGACTATATAATAATTTTTTTGTTGTTATTTGTGATATGTTATCTTTGATATTTGTCATGGAGTTGGGATGCCACTGGAGGAACTTAACCAGAACCCTGGAAAGGATTAAAACCAACAAAATTTAGCTGTAAAGAAATGCTAAGTAGAAGTTCTCAGGGAATCTAGTGAAGGCATTGCATTTATTTTCATTGTGTTCCTAAAGGCAGAAATGAACTTCATTTCGTAGACAAATTGGTCATTTTACAGTTCTCAAAATAAACATAAAAAGATTATGGTGAATATATATTGGTATATGAATTAAATGGAACAAAATAATAAAGTTTTTGGATTTTTACAGTAGACTTTACACTTTTACATTAATAAAACTTCTCATGTGCAATGTGTCCTTTCACTGGAGTTATTCTTATTAACTTGGCATTGGGTTTATAAGATTTTGATACATTCTTTAATTTATTATGAAACTATACTTTGTTAATATTATTTTTCAAGTCAATTTGATTATAGCCCCTAGGGTTTTTCTCCTTTTCTTTTGAAAGTTTTTGTTTTTTATTTAATTTTTTTTTACTTTCCAAAAATTCTATAGGTGTTTTTTTTAAACCCTTACCTTCTGTCTTAAAATCAATACTATATATTTGTTCCAAGGCAGAAGAGGGGCATGGGCTAGGCAATGGGGATTAAGTAACTTGCCCAGAGGCACACAGCTGGGAAGTATCTGAGGCCAAATTTGCATCTAGGACCTCCCATCTCTCAGCCTGGCTCTCAATCCACTGAGCTACCCAGTTGCCCCTCCATAGGTTTTTAAATGGAGTTTAAATCAAGAAAATTCTTATGCCACTGAGGGATGTTTTTATCTCCACCTCCTGGATTTTTTTCTTGGCGTAGCATTGTGCAAAGTTATGTTGTATTCCCTCTCCATTTCAGAATTTCTATGATTCTGGAACAATTCTCCTTTGTATAAAGCAAATTTATTTAAGTTCATCATCCCCTCAATGGGACCAAGACTTCCAGAGCCACTAGAAGTTTAAAAAGAAAAAGACCTAAACATTTTTTAGATGGATGTTTTATAGTCTAATGAAGATGCCCAGCTCTTAACAGCTCACTTAGATCCTTCTGTTAGCCATTGGGTATTGAATGAAAAAGTTAATTTAATTAGTTCCTTGTTCCAATCTCCATTGCTCCAGTTATTGAATAGGCTTACTCATTTTTATTCATACAGTAGTTAGCTGCTTTTTTTTAAGTGGTGGTCTTATTCTTCTTTGAACTTTAGGAAGCCCACCCTATGCTATAGAGGAATTATTAATAACTTGTCAATCAGTCAGGTCTGTCCAAAGATCTTTTTGCTTGTTTTGTAGTGAATAATTAAGGTGTTCTGCAGCAATAGCTTGCCAGTTCTTGATCTATACTATTTCGTATGCTTTAATAAAACTGATGCTATTTCTTTGTAGTCTTGAGTGATTATCCTGGCTCTATATTGGTAGTTTATTCACTTCTTGTCCCGTCTTAGGCCTATGTCATCACTTCCTAGCCATCTCCATGCCCTTCATATTGCTATGTATATCTTTCCGTTCCATCTCTTGCTCTGAGAACAATAATCAAATTAGTACTACCAATCCTGAAAAAGTCATCAGTCAGTTGCCCTATTATTTTAGTCACCTGTGCCCTTTGTTTCACTGTAACACTCCTCCCTAGTTGACATTCCCATACGTATTCTTTTCTCCAATTAGAACATATTTCTGGAGAAAAGGAACTATTTTGCTTTGATTTTTTTTCTCTAGAGCAAAACACAGTGCTATCCTATACTAGATTATATACTAAACTATCATGTGCTATAATAGAACATATTTACTCATCTGACAAAGAAATAACTAAAGTTGGGGAGTCCATCCTAATCTAGTATCATCAGGTCAAAATCATACATTCTCAGTTAGTCTCATGTCAGAAACACATGCATTATCATTATTGCCATATGATGTAACCATATGAAAATAATTCCTCATGTTAAGTTATTTGCACATGACTTGTTTCAACTTATGCATCAATCAATATTGGATACAGAAAATTATATCTTAGATACTGCCATCTTATACTTGGATATGCAGTGACTTCAAGAATACAGTTTGAAGGCAATGAATTTGGCTATTAACAGGCTTCTCTCTGTACAATTAGATCAACTTATTTGAACAGAGTTAAAAATCAATGGCAAATTTAGGATAAAGACAAGGTGATGATATTGTGATTAGAGCTTTTTTAAAACCTTTACCTTCCATCTTAGAATCAATACTGTGTATTGGTTCCAAGGCAGAAGATCAGTAAGGGCTGACCATTGGGGTTAAAGGACTTCCCTCAGGACACACAGGTAGGGAGTGTTGAGGCCATATTTGAACATTAGACCTCCCGGTTCTTGGCCTGGTTCTCAATCCACTGAACCACCCAGCTGCCCCCTCTAATTGAGTTTTAAAATGGAACTGTGAGGAAATAGACTTTCACTTATGAGATCACGTGTATCAAACAAATTTCTCTTTCTAACTTATATAGAGGGAGATGAAAATAAGTAGAAGGAAAAGTAAAGACAGGATGAAGAAAAATATAATCATAACAATATCAGTGTGATGAAATGGTCCACAAAATAGAAGAGATTAGAAAATAGGTTGGTTGATAGGCCTGGAGTCAAGGAGACCTGAGATTCAAATCCAGCCCCAGGCATTTATTAGCAGTGTGAACTTGGGCAAGTCACTTAATCACTGTGCCTGTTTTCTCAGTTGGAAAATAGGACTACCACATAACTCCTATCAGTTGTGAGGACCAAACAATATATTTGTAAAAAACTGCTTAGCATAGTGCCTGACAAATAGTAGGTGCTATATAAATGCTAACTTATTTTGGCATAGTACAATGGATAGAGCCCTGGACCTGGAGCCAGGAAGACCTGAGTTCAAATCCTGTTTCAGATAGCTGTAGCTGTGTGACTGGGCAAATCACTAAACATTTGTCTGCTTCAATTTCCTCAACTGTAATATTACCTACCTCCCAAGGCTGTTGTGAGAATCAAATGAAGTAATATTTATAAAAGCACTTTCATAGTGCCTGGCACATTCTAAGTGCTTTGTTGTTGTGGTTGAGTCATTTTCAGTTGTATCCAACTCTTCTTCACTCCATTTGGGGTTTTCTTGACAAAGATACCAGAATGGTTTGCCATTTTTTCCCTCCAGCTCATTTTACAGTTGAGAAAACTGAGGCAAACAGGTAAATGATTTGCCCAGGGTCACATAGCCAATAAGTGTGAGACTGAATTTGAACTCTGGTCTTTCTGACTCCAGATCTGGCATTCTATCCACTGTCCCATCCTAATACTATCTAGTGGGAAAAGAGCTGAATATGAAATTCAAAAACCTCTTTTCAAATCTCGATTCTAGCATTTAATAACTTTATGACCTTGGACAGATCATTTTACCTTTCAGAAACTAATTTTATTCATGTAAAATAGGAATAGAAATACCTACATTATTCCTCACATTTAATTGATTATTCAAGTAATTAATGTAATATGTTAAGTGTTTTGTAAACTTTAAAATAATAATAAAATAAGCTGTTATATACTTTGTCCCTACTGCTCATTAAGCAACAATAAATATCAAAAAAAGGAAATTAGTTTTCTATAACTAGTTCTTAATGATCCCCTCCAACTCATAGTTTTAGTTATGCTGTCTTTACTTTCTATTCTCCAGTGATCCTTTTAGTAATCTTTTCTAGAATTTGACTGGGAGTTGACATCCATTTCATTGTTGTACAATTTGAAGTATTTCCCCCCGCTCCCTTTTAAAATTCAGGATAATTTTTGCCTTCAGTTTTAGGGCACCTCATCCATTCACCATGATTTTTCAAGTTCCTTGACATCAGTTTAGCAATATATTCCCGTACTTTCATAGTGCCCTTGGATGTATTTTGTTCATACCCAATGTCTAAGCTGATTTAGGCTTGGTAGGGTACTCTTTTCTAGCTTTCTTACCTTGAGTTGCTATCTCTCTCTTTTTTTTCAATCTTCTCAAGATCATATCTTTGGGAGAGAAAACTAAAGCAAAATGGGAGTTGGGAAGGAATCTAATGGTTCTTTCCCAGAAGTCTTTCTCTTCAGCATGTTAGGATTAACCAATTTCTACCTTCTTTTAATTCTTCTTCCTTGATGTACTATGTTCCCCTGCTTTTAGTCCTTTTCAGTTTACATTTTCCCTTGCCTCCCCATATACTTTAAATGTAGGCATTCTCTGATGCTCTGTCTTCTGTGTTCTTTATGTTGTTTCTCTTGGTAATCCCATCTGGTTTTATGGCTTCAACCCTCTAGTCATATTGATCTACTTGTGCCTCAAGCTAGTTATTCAACCTTCAAAGATGATGTTTTTGCTCTAGTTGTCTTGTATGCATGCAATACACTTCTTCCTTACCTCTGCCTCCAAGGTATCACAGTCTATAGATACCTGATCAGTCTTCTCCCCTAAATTATCTTGAGAGGGAGGAAAGGAAAGACAGAGAAAAGAAAGTCAATTTGTTATGTCTCTGAGGGAAGAAAGGAAAGAAATTGGAAGACATTTATTAAGTACCAGCTTTTTGCCAGGCACTGTGCAAATATTATCTTTTGAGGCTCAGAACGAGATAAGGTGCTCTTGTCGTCATTTCCTCCATTTTACAGATGAGGAACATGAGGCAGACAGATTTAGTGATTTGACCAGGATCACACAGTTAGTATGTGTCTGAAGCTGGAGTTGAATTTAGGTCTTCCTGAGTCTGGTAAAGTCTGTGCAACCTTAAACTGTAACTCTAGATGTGCATGTGATGGAAAAATACTTGGCATATACAAGCTAAAAAAAACAATGTGGATATTTGTCTAAGTCTCTTTTTCTCCAGTGCTTAGAACCAAACACATAGTAGACTCCCAGGGCTTTTATTGAATTCTACTTTTCTTCACATATTCTGTATTCTAGCCTCTGCCCATTGCTTGTTATGACATTTCATCCCTCACCTACTTGCCTTTGGAGCAGTTATCCTTCACGTCTGGAAAGCACTCCCTCCTGACAGCTGCCTCAGAATCCCTGTTTCCTTCAAAATCTTCTTGTAGTTTTCTATAGGAAGCCTTTCTGACCCTCCTCCACCCCAATGGCCAGTACCCTTTTGCTTTGGCATGTATTTTGAATTGTATTTTCTATATACATGTTATTTCCCATCCTCCAATAAAATGTAAACTTCCTGAGAACAGAGACTGAATTTTGTCCTCACTGGGCCTAATAGTGCCTAGTATATGATAATACTTAGTGAATTTTTATTTACTTGAATTCAGCCTACTCTTGTGAGCATCACACCTGACTGTATTTGAAGCCTCAGTCTCTCTTCCAAACTTAAGACCTGAATTTTCTCACTGCTGGGTATCTTTCCAACACACCAAATTCCACATGACCCAACACTAAACTTTTCTTTGGGGGGCAAAAAAAGGAAAGAGGAGATTAACAACTTTCCCTCTCTTACTTTTTTTTTTTAAACATTATTTTATTTGGTCATTTCCAAACATTATTCATTGGAAACAAAAATCATTTTCTTCCCCCCCCTCCCCCCATAGCCGGCGTATGATTCCACTGGGTATCACATGTGTTCTTGACTCAAAACCATTTCTGTATTGTTGGTATTTGCATTAGAGTGTTCATTTCGAGTCTATCCTCAGTCATATCCCCTCCACCCCAGTAGTCAAGCAGTTGCTTTTCTTCGGTGTTTTTACCCTCACAGTTTATCCTCTGCTTGTGGATAGTGTTTTTTAGATCCCTGCAGCTTGTTCAGGGACATTGTCCCTAATGGAGAAGTCCATTACGTTCGATTGTACCACAGTGTATCAGTCTCTGTGTATAATGTTTTCCTGGTTCTGCTTCTTTTGCTCTGCATCACTTCCTGGAGGTTGTTCCAGACTCCATGGAATTCCTCCACTTTATTATTCCTTTTAGCACAATACTATTCCATCACCAACATATACCACAATTTGTTCAGCCATTCCCCAATTGAAGGGCATCCCCTCATTTTCCAATTTTTGGCCACCACAAAGAGTGCAGCTATGAATATTCTTGTACAAGTTTTTTTCCTTATTATCTCTTTGGGGTACAAACCCAACAGTGCTATGGCTGGATCAAAGGGCAGACAGTCTTTTATCGCCCTTTGGGCATAGTTCCAAATTGCCCTCCAGAATGGTTGGATCAATTCACAACTCCATCAGCAATGCATTAATGTCCCTACTTTGCCACATCCCCTCCAGCATTCATTACTTTCCTTTGCTGTCATGTTAGCCAATCTGTTAGGTGTGAAGTGATACCTCAGAGTTGCTTTGATTTGCATCTCTCTGATTATAAGAGATGTAGAGCACTTTTTCATGTGCTTATTAATGGTTTTGATTTCTTTGGCTGAGAACTGCCTGTTCATGTCCCTTGCCCATTTATCAATTGGAGAATGGCTTGATTTTTTTGTACAATTGATTTAACTCTTTGTAAATTTGAGTAATTAAAGCTTTGTCAGAGGTTTTTATGAAGATTACTTCCCAATTTGTTGATTTCCTTCTGATTTTAGTTACATTGGTTTTGTTTGTACAAAAGCTTTTTAATTTGGTGTATTCCAAATTATTTATTTTGCATTTTGTGACTCTTTCTAAGTCTTGCTTGGTTTTAAAATCTTTCCCTTCCCAAAGGTCTGACATGTATACTATTCTGTGTTCGCCTAATTTTCTTATAGTTTCCTTCTTTATGTTCAAGTCAGTCACCCATTTTGAATTTATCTTGGTGTAGGGTGTGAAGTTTTGATCTAAACCTAATCTTTCCCACACGGTCCTCCAATTTTCCCAGCAGTTTTTATGAAATAGTGTATTTTTATTCCAAAAGCTGTGTTCTCTGGGTTTGTCGTCCCTCTCTTCCTTCTTAATGATACTACAGTTCTCTGGCACCTCTGCTCCAAACTTTGGAGTGAATTTTTGATGCTGTCTCTGCTCCTTAATCCTACATATCCTGTAGCCAATTGAATCTGTCAGATCTCTTTTAATCTTCTTTTCTTTACTATTCCTATTCTTGATAGCTTGATTCAGGCTCCCATCACCTCAAACTTTGTCAATAGTTTTATTTCCTTTCTTTACTGTTCCTCTTTCCTCATATGCTCTATATCTTTTGATGCCACACATAGTGGTTACATTAGTTTACCTAATATGCAGGTTCTTGGATTGCAAAGCTAAATTTCTAAGAAATAGCTCTAATGACTCTTTTGCCTATAAAATAAAGACTAAGCATTCAACTGGATAGTCAAGGCTTTCCACATTTTGGTTTCAGTTTCTATTTTCATTTTACCATACTAGCCTTCATCTACTTTATACTTAAGAACCAGAATTAGCCAGATCCCTTTTTTCCTTCCCTAATGTCAATCAATTATTCAGCAAATATTTACTAATTACTTACCTTGAGAGAGGCATTGTGCTGAGGGATCAGGATTCAATGGATCTTATATTCTAATAGGAGAGAAAATATGTATGTATGTGTAATGAGATACAGAGTAGATATAAGGTAACTTTAGAGGTGAAGGGACTAGCTCCTTAAGGAAACTTGACAGGATTCTTCTAGAAGATGGCATATGAATTGAGTGTTTAAAGAATTCAGGGAGTCTAAGGCATTGGTAAAGTGGGAAAACATTCCAGGCATAAGGATATTAATGCAAAGATACAGTACCTGGGGTTTATTAGAAAAGAAGGTAGTCAGTATGACTGGATTCTAGAATATGTAAAACTTACATATTAAGAATTCAGGGAAGGGACCTGTTTGTGAGAAGCTTTAATTTCAGAGGGGTTTATATTTTATCTTAGAGGTAAAAGTGAGCCACTGGAGTTTGTTGCAGTGGTGGTGGTGGTGGGTCAATCCTGACTTTAGAACAATTAGTTTGTCAGCTTTTTGGAGAATAGGGGTAAGACTTTGAGGCAAGGAAACGTATTTTGGGAAGGCATTTCAAAGATTAAGTAAGCTAGAAATACTGTGGGACTATAAATTACATCAGCTATGTAAGAATTTAAATTTTAGGTTTTATGCTAAATATGAGAATTCTGTAGTATTGTGGTCATTGATTTAAAGATGTTATAACTTAAGTCAAAATAACTTTTAGTAGCTTTATTTACAAAGAGGTGGAAAGAGAGAAAGTGGGGAAAATGTAAGAAGAAAGTAGAGAATTATCTAACCTATCACCCTAAATATTGCTCTGGTATGGGACTCAGCACTGGCAGGTTTTCACCATGTCCCTTGTCCCCATGTGGATTTTCCAGTGGTGTCTTCAGCAAAGGTTCTACAATGCAGCATCCTCCAGGAAAGGAAGGCCTCTCTGAAACCAATCTCTCCAGAAGCCCGGAAAGGAGGGCCAGCTTCTCACCCAGATCTCCAATGCAGTGTCTCAGAAGAAGTCCTCCAAAGAAGTAGTCCAAAGCCAAGGTCCAAAAGTCAAAGGTCCCCTGGACAGGAAATTCGGGACTTTTTATAGTCCTTTTTCCACGACACTTCCTGTTCCTTCCTCCACTTTATGGCAACCAATTGCAGTCTTTCAGTTTGTATAGTACTGCCCAAGGGGTGGTCAGTGGCCTCTGGGGTTGTCACCCACTGGTAAATGACTTGTGAACTCTCCTACTTAGTGACTAGTAAAGGTAATTTAAAAGTTGCTGATTGAAAGTTTGATTCACTCTTCACAGGTAATATTGAATATGTTGGGTGAATGAGTATAAAGAGTTGAGATTATATTTGTGGGGTTGATTGAAATTGTTGTGGTGCCCTTGCATTGAACTAAGGGAAGTTCAGAAGCTGGGTATGTTTCAGGAGAGTGTAGATAATAAGTTCTGCTTTGGACATACTGAGTTTGAGATAACTTGGGGCCATCTTTTTTTTTTTTTAAGTTTTCAATAGGTAATTGATGATACAGGACTGGAGCTAAGGACAGAGTCTAGAGCTGGATATATACATCTGAGAGTCATCTGCATAAGAATAATAATAGAACCCACACAAGGTGAAGGGATGAACAAATTAGAAAGTATAGAGGGGATATAGAAGACCTAGAACAGCTTTGTTAGCATTCATAGTAGGTTTGATATAGATGAAAATACATGAAAAAAAGACAGAGAAGTGATCTGACCAGTAAAACTTTTTTGGGAGAAGACCCCGTCAAATTTTATTGAATATTGTGTTTCAGATATATTTACTGGACATAATTGTTGAACCAGTTTGTTAAATAAATCAGACAGGAAAAATGAAAATATTTGTGTCAGAAAAGTTTTCATTTAGTCAATTTAATATTCTTGTCAGCATAACAATATTAATAGGACTTCTGCCTTGCTATATTAATATGGCAGCTATTAAAGGGAGATTCTACTTGTGTTCTTTAATGTCAGGTAATGTTGCTACATTTACCATCATGAAGTTGGAATCCTCTGGAACAGTGATTCTTAAACTTTTTTGTTCCACAGTACAGAAGCCTATTGATCATCTATCTCACTCTAACCCACTCCCACTTATCACTATGTTTAACACTTTACCAGGAATAATAGAAAAGGATCTGGGGGGAAATTAGGTGACTCAGTAGATTGAGAGCCAGGCCTGGAGCTGGGGAGGTCTTCTGTTCAAATGTCACCTCAGACACTTTCTGAGTGATCCTGAACAAGTCATTTAACCCCCATTGCCTGGCCCTTCCTTTCTACTCTTCTGCCATTAAACCAATATGTATTGATTCTAAGATGGAAGATAACAGTTTAAAAAAATAAAATAGTATTTCATCAAAAGCAAATAAGTGATATAATAAGAATTTTTACCAAAAAAAAGTATAAAATTTGTAATTGTGTAGGAAAGATAGCATTTAGGATATAAAGTATACAGAAGTGATGTTTCTTCCCTTACATGTAAGTTCAACAGGTAGTGTAACCTTAATAAGAGTTTTGTTGAATTAAATTTAATAGATTACTGGCCTGAGAATTAGGAGACCCAGAATGTAGTCCTCTCTGCCACTAACAAGTTAGTCATAATCATATTGGGCATGTTGCATAATCAAGTGGATAGATAGATTGAATTTTTCAGGCCCTTCTAACCCTAAAATTTTATGGTTTCTTTGAGTGATGCCATACTTATATCATGAAGTGGGAATGAAAAATTATAAATTTATAGTATTAGTTTCTTTAAGATTCTAAATAAACCAAAGGAACATTGTGTGTGTGTGTGTGTGTGTGTGTGTGTGTGTGTGTGTTGGTAGGAACAATTTATAAATAGGCATAGTTAAGGTCTTCAGGATGGCAATATGTGGAAAGCTACCCACATTGATGAGATCACAGACCCTTCAAAACATAATAAAGGAAATTATCTGGAAAAATTCTCATGTCTGGTGGACAGTTGACAATTTTTTTTTAATTGTACTAGTAAAAGAGGGCAATAGGAGATAAAATCATAATTGGAAGAGAGGACTATATGTCTGTGCTATTTGATAAATGATAGTATATACTAAAGTAAAGTTCTAAGCCAAATCTAGCAAGGTTATGTCAGTGACCATATTTACAACTCTTATTAGTATGCTTTAGTACCTTGGATTTGATGATGAAAAACATTAACACATGGATAGAGGATTGAATTCAGAGTGAGGAAGACAGAGGGTCATGGTTTACCTATTGACACACAATGCTTGTGTGACCAAAGATAACTCTGGGCAACTCTCAGAAGACTTAAGTTGCTGAATATTTGCCTATCTGCATTGGTGAAGAGAGTTTATTTACTAGAAATCCCCTACACCAATGAAATTTTAGGTCTAGATGGACAAAACAATACACATGCTTTAATAAATTTTGAAAGTTTGAAAGCATTTCTATTGATTTGAATAATGTCTCAAACTGCTGTCCAGTTATAAAAATTTAAGAACAGGAGACAGAGTAAAGAACAGGAATCTAGTTAACTGTTTTAATAATCAATAAAGAAACAAAACTAATTACTTATATTTTTTGTTTTAGATCTCTTTGGTGAATAACTTTTTAAAGTTTGGGTTAAATGAACTTAAACTATGCTTCCGAGTAAGGCTCACTAAATACCTCTATGAGGAATATCTCCAGTAAGTGATAATCTATTTTTCTCTTTTTCTTTTAAGATAATCTACAGTTATGTCTATTTTATATCAGTAAAAAACTAATTGAGGTTTGTTTTTATTGTATTTCTTAAGAAAAATATTTTCAGGGACAGCATCATGTAGAATGCTATATTATATTAGTATTCTGCCAAGAGTCAGGAGACTCCAGTGCTGTATCCAACCTCCTACTATCCAGCTGTGTGACCTTGGTCATGTTAGTCCACCTTTCTTGGCCTCAGTTTTTCCTTATCTATAAAATGAATGGATTAGATTAGATCATCTCCAAGGCCTTCTCAGATTCCAGCATTGGTTTTCTTTAGTTCTATTCAAGTTTGGGAAAAGAAAGCGTTTTTGCTTTTTAATATTATTAAGTCTTTGTCTTCCTATCGTTTCAGAGCTTTTACATATTATAAAATGGGAAATCTGGATAATAGAATAGCTAATCCAGACCAGCTGCTTACACAAGATGTGGAAAAGTTTTGTAACAGTGTAGTTGATCTGTACTCAAACCTTAGTAAGGTAAGTTTCTGAAATAAATTTTAAACTTTGTAATTTCTATTGTTAAGCTATGTAGTTTTTATAGAACTTAATGTTCTATATCAGCATATTAGTATGTAAATGTTTTCATGTGACACATTGGTAGTAAGATGAAATCACCATATAATGAATTTTAAGTTAAAATTTGAACTAATGTTTAATCCTTTTATTTTGACTTTTAAAAACACAGTTTTTAAGGGTTTTTTTGGTACACATTTAAGATATTTTTGTTTCTTATAGATTTTTACCTTCCAGTTGATTCATAACTCAACTTTTTAGAAGCTATTTTCAAAACTATTAAAATTTTGTAATTTGAGCTCTTGGAATTATATATCGCCCATAAAATATTAGCCATATTCACTTTTGTATGCCAGCTTTCTTGCTTTCATTCTTTTAGCTATTACCCAAGGTTAGGATTTAGCATTAATGCTGTAACTTCTTTGATGGGGTACACCTTCTCTTTATACTAATTTTCAATTTTCTTTGTCAAAACACTGTTTTAACCCTGTCAATCAATATATAATAACCACATAATTCTCCTCTTAATTATGTGATAATACTATAAGGACAGCTGTGTGGCACAGTGTTTAGATTGCTCAGGCTAGTCTGGTAGACTTGAATTCAAATCCAGCATTGGACATTTATTAGCTATATTACCCTGGGCAAATCACTTAACTCAGGTTGCCTCAGTTTCTTCATCTGTAAAATGAGCTGGAGAAGAAATCTTTACCAAGAAAACCCCAAATAATGTAATGAAGAGCAAACACTAATGAAATTTACTCAACAGCAATATAATTCTATAATGAATAAAAGATTAGTTTCAAAACCCTGTATCACTTATTATACTGTTTAATTCCATTCAAGTGAACTATCCTTACTTATCTTCCATCTAATCCTAGTCTACCACCTCTCTGAGTCATTTAAACCTGTTTGTCATCCCTCAGCAACAGCAGCAGCAAATATTTACACATTTGTTACCACTTGGATTATTGCAGGGGAAAACTTTTAGCAGATTTATTATAACCAAGTGTACTTTTTTTTGGTCTTGGATAAGAAAGTAGAACATATCTAATTCCTCTTCAAATATCCCTTCAAATATTTGAAGTTGGCTATCATATCCCTAGAAAATTTCTTCTTAAATTAAGTATCCACAGATTTTTCATTATAATTTTCAAAATCATATCAAAAGATTTTGAGGCCCTTTCTCATCTCTTTATTTCTGTATACAGCTTACTTACATCCATCATAGATCATGGCATTCCAATTTGACTGGGCTAGAATGTAGCTTTTTTGGTTGACATTTTACTTTTGACTTATTTTGAGCTTGTAGTTTACCAAACTTCCCAAGTCTTTTTCAGAAGAACTGCTATCTTACCATTTTTCTTCTATCTTGTTCTTGTGAAGTTGATTTTTTGAACCAAAGTGTAAGTTGTATACCAAATCTTACTAAATTCCATCTTTTTAGATTCAGTCCAAATAATATATATTAACTGTTTCTACCAGTTCTTCATTAATTGGTGATTTAATAAGCATACTCTGTTATAAATAAAAATTAATCTAATGGCTTATTATCAGATTTATAAGCATTTATTAGTAAAGGGAAAGGAATAGATAGGGGGGAGAGAGAGATCTCAGCCTTTCTAACTTTAGAGATAAGTCTGATTCTCCATTTAGCTGGCTCAGGCTACTGCTTGCCAGAGATGAGATAAGGAAATGCTCAGAATGGCCAGCCCAGAGACAGGCTCTGGGGCTGCTGAATTCCTTGACTATTCCTAGAACTGATAGTTTCAGGTGGCTGCCTAACTACAGATTCTTGGTGACCCAAACTTTAGCTATCCCTCTATGCCAGGGGTGAAGAGAACAGGCTGGACTGGGCCACCTCTCCTCCTGCTGTTCTGGAGTGGGAAGAAAAGGGAGAGGCCTCACTCGTGCTAGCATTTGTTTGTGGTAGTACCTTCTACAATGCCTCCCATCACCAAACATATTCTTGTTAGTGCAATTTTTTTCCCTGAGTTAACAATGAGTTGTTGAATCTTTAGAACATTAAAAAACAGAATAAAAACTAAAAAAAAAAATTGTGCTGAAGCCAAGTGAGAGAACAAAAGCCCAGAGACCATTCATTCAAAGGCAGAAGCAAAAAAGACCCACCCTTCTTCCCTTGCTCGCTTTTTAAATACTCTAGCTCTTTTGTGGCAACTTTGCATCTGGCATAAAGATGCTGACGCCACCATCAGGCCATCTGGTTGTCAGATACCATGAGGGTCTGAGGAATCCAAGTCTCCTAAATAATTTACTTTACACATATCTTTTTGCAAGTCATTAATAAACTATTCAGTAGCTTAGGATCAAGCATAGGTCACTGGGACACTGAAAGGTTGCCTTTCAAGTCGATTATATGTCCATCTGTTCATCTAGCCAATTTTGAATCCACCTAACTATTCTTTTGTCGCGTTCATATCTCTTTTACTTGTCCTCATGAGAGACTTTTGTCAGATACCACTAATACCATGCAAAAATATAAAGTAAGCTATCTATAGAGTAGTTCCTTGATCTACCAGTTTAGTAACTTGAAAAAAGAGATAAGGTCAGTCTGGCATGACTTGTTTTTGCTTAAGTTGTGCTGGCTCTTTGGTATCACTTTTGTAGATATTAGTGAACTATCATTTTAATAGTGCAATCTGGATTTTAGTAATATGTTCTAGAATTTTTTTTCCAGTAAAACTGAAGCAGATATCTTGCTTCAAAGTGGCAAAAATGAGGACTGGAATTCAGGGCTTCTGATTCTTGGGCTAAATCTGTTTATATCATAATATATTTGGGTCTTAATTAAACTATCAAATTGTCGTTCCTCACAATAAAAATGTTAATAAATTTAACATTTTTCTCCGTGAGTGGAGATTCAATCTTTAATACATCTTGTTTTATCTTCTCTTATTACATGGTAATTTTCATAAGCACAGGGAATATATTACTGAATATTGAATATACAGTACTGTAATTCCTTTCCTTATTGTAGTTTTTTACATATTGGATTGCTATATATGTTGACAGTTCATATTGAATGCTAAATAAAACTAGTTATTTTCTTAATTTTTCAGCTACTAATCTGGATAATATGAATCCTAATGATATTTTTATTTTGCAGCCATTTTTAGACATAGTTTTATATATCTTCAAGTTAACAAGTGCAATTGGAGCTCAGGTAAGTTTGAGTTGTGACCTAATATATTACTTATAGTATTTTATTATGCATTCCTAATGGTCAAAATAAATGAATGTATATTTCAGAGTATCTAGATTGAACCCAGGGAGTGTAATGTGGTAGGGATAAAAACTTAATAGTAACCCTGTGGTGCTATAGTTATAAAGGTCCTCTAATTTAACTTTGAGTGCTCTAAAACCATGAACCAAATACAAGGTTAAACTTTTTTAAGTTCGTAAGAACCAGGAACACTTATGACCAAGAGTAGCTGTTTTATTAGAGTAACCTGAATAAAGATTTTGAGGGTAATCCTATAGCTATGAGAATTTCAAATGATGAATTTGTAATGTTACATGTTGAATCTTTCCAAATGGTTTTCAGAGTCTTTTAGAACATTAAAAACATTTGGCCTGTCCTTTACCAGAAGGACAGCTTGCTTAGCTTTTACATCCTGGCCTCATTCATTGTTCTTTGTACTGTTTAATAGAATGAACTTTTGATCACTGAAGAATTCAACATTAAAGTTTAGCTTTAATTAGCTCTTTATGTATTGACATTGGGTCAAAAGAAATAATAAACTAATAGATCCCATAAAATTTTATTGGTTTGCTTGTTTGTCATCCACAGGAATACTAAGAATGAAATCTTGAATCCCATTTAGACTTTACTTTTTTCTTTTCAATTCCTTGCTTTCCCTGGAGAATATATTTAATTGCTTTCTCTTCAGCATAAGAACTTTTAGTAGCCATTAAAATAAAAAAAAAATTTATATTACATTTCCCACTTATCTCTCTTAGAGAACTGTACCTTATAATAAAAAAATGAAAAAAGTCTAAATTATATGTAATGCAGTCTTCCACATTTCTGATTAGGCCTCATTGTACAAAGAAGTGAGGAGAGATACTTTCTTTGGGATCATTGTTTATTTTAATTTCACAGTTTTGTGTTTTGATTAGTTTCTGTTTTTTATTAGTTTATTGTTACTTTTTCATTTACGTTGTTGTAGTCATATTATGCTGTTTTCCTGGTTGTGTTTATTTCATTTTGCTTCCATTCCATATGTCTTTCCCTATTTTACATTTTCCTTCTGTTTCTTGCAGTAGAGTAACATTGCCTTATATTCAGGTAGCATAATTTGCTTAGCTATCCCCAGTCAATGGGCATCTTAGAAATTGTTAGTGGAAAACATGTCTACTTAGAACCTATATTTTTGCGTGCATTTATATGATTTTTAAGGTGAAAAATATGAACTTGAAAAATACCTTTTTGGGGGATATAGATTAAGTATTTAGCTTTTAGCATAAACATGAATAACTCAAGATTTCAGTTTTCAACAAAAATTAACAATTATTGTTTTATTCTTAATATATAATTACAAATTTATTTAGTCATCATTGGTAGTAACCAGATTTGTGCAGTAGCTTTCTTTTAATGAAAGTAACATGGTTTATTTTGGTGCTTATATTTTTCCCCTGAAAATTACAGGGGCCAGCTAGTATGATGGCCTATTTGGTTGTCTCAGGATTTTTCCTGACTCGCCTCAGGAGACCCATTGGCAAGATGACAATGACTGAACAGAAATATGAAGGAGAATATAGATATGTCAATTCTCGGCTCATCACAAACAGGTAAATAAAATTTGGCTAAAAATATAATATAAATGCATTTTTACAAATGTAGTTAGGGAAAAAAGCCCAAGACTAAAATGACTGATAAACCATGTATTAAAAATAGAAAAAAATCTGACCTCATACACTTCCTAACTGTGTGACCTTGGGCAAGTCACTTAAGCCTAGCCTAACCTCACCTACTGCTTTCTGACTTGGAACTGATACTTAGTATTGATTCTAAGATAGAAGGTAAGGGTTTAAAAAGGAATGGAAAAAAAAATTTAGCCTATTTTGAGATTTTAGTGAACTTTCCAGATTTTCTAGTACTTACTTTTTAATTTGTAGTGCTCCTGACAGCAGCTTCATTAGTTTAAATAATAAAAGCTGTTTTTTATTTCTTAAATTATATCAAATTAACATGCATATACTTATATGCCAGAAACTGTGCTAAATACTGAATACATAAATATAACAGTTCTAGCTCTCAATGCATTTACATTATTATGGAGGAAGCCAATGCATAAAAGCATAAAAAGTGTTGAGAAGGGTCTGGAAAGTAGAGGTTCCCAGGCAGGGTGCAAACATTTATTAAAAAAGACTTTTTATTTTTTTCCATATAAGAGAAAGAGGTTGAATTTGGGAGGTGATTTGCGAAATGATTGGCTCTAAGTATGTCAGCAGTTTGTCTCATTTTGAGAAGTAAATACTTTTGGTTTAGGAATAAATATCACATAAATGTGTTTCCTTATCTAGGGTTAGAGATGCATTGGAGGCATAGATTGCGTTGTACACCAGGGGAAATAGAAAGGAAATAAAATTAGGCTTTTGTTTTGGGATGGACAAAGCTGGCTTTTTTTTTTAACACAATGTGATTAAAATTTGTGGGAAATAGTTTTCTTAACATTATTTCAAATGGAACATTGATTGAATATCCAAACAAATTCAGAAACTATGGACATTTATCTTGGAAACTTAATCTAATATTTAAGTAGTACAATTTACCAATTTTAATTAGACTTTGGTAAAAATTTACTGTTACCATTAGTACCTCTTCTTGAAAGAAAAAAAAAATGTTGGTTTAGTAATTTAAAATGCTATCAATGTCCCTGATTTAATAAAAAGGGCAAAAACCATATTGAAGCACATTTTAATGATGGTGTTTCATCTGGGACTATTTTGAAATTTTTGAAGTCAGGCCAGCCACAATAACATGAAATTTGCTTACATAAACCAGGAGTTAAGATCCTTACCATTATGTTGGACAAATTGTCAGGGTGGGACTCAGACAATAGTTATATAGAAATGTATTATTTTTGTTAATAGGTAAGAGTTCAGTCATTTTTCACAAAAGCCAATATCAAATTAAACTGTCATTGAAATGATAGTTATATACTGTATAAACTCTCTTTAGGTATAGGAGATATATTTAAATTCACTCATACTGTGGTCTTTCTTGGATTGAGAATATATATTAATGCTCCATTTTTTTCTTTAATAGTGAAGAAATTGCCTTTTACAATGGGAATAAAAAAGAAAAGCAAACAATTCATTCAGTCTTTCGTAAGCTGGTAAGGGAAAAAAACCTGATTTCATTTATTTATTTATTTTAAGTTTAGAATATTTTTCCATCATTCCACGATTCTCCTCCAGTTCCACTGGGTTATACATATATCATTGTTCAAAACCTATTTCCATGTTATTCATATTTGCAGTAGAATGATCCTTTAACATCAAAACCCTAATCACATTCCTATTGCACTACGTGATTGATCATATATTTTTCTAATGCATTTCTTGTTCCACAGTTCTTTCTCTGGATGTGGATAGTGTTCTTTCTCATAAATTCCTCTGGATTGTCCTGGATCATTGCATTGCTGCTAGTAGAGAAGTCCATTACATTAGATTGTACCACAGTGTATCAGTCTCTCTGTACAATGTTTTCCTGGTTCTGCTCCTTTCACTCTGCATCAATTCCTGGAGATCTTTCCAATTCACATGGAATTCCTCCAGTTCATTATTCCTTTCAGCATCATGATATTCCATGTGGTGGATTTATTAAAAGAAAAATTTTATTACTTTGGAATTAATATGTTATGACATGGATAATTCAATAGATCTGCAGTCATCAGGATTTTTGTGACTAGTCCTTTTAGCAGTATAGATTGCATTCCATATTCACATCTTTAAAACTCTTGTCCATTTGCTCCCATTTATTATCCAGTTGTTTGGAAATGGAGATTTATCCAGAATGTTGGGGTCTTCCTCTAGGTACCTCTTAACATTGTGTGAATACAAGTGGAATAGAGAGCCTCCCTAGAAATTATCCCATATTATCTACAAATGGCTGGTATCTCTTTTGCAGGAATATATTTTTAGGATGAGACATTTTAAGCCATATTTCTCACAGAGTCCTTCATTAGTAATGTGTTTACAGCCTAAATCTTCCCCATATTGAGCCTCTCCTTTTCTCTTTAGCTTTGGTACTTGGTGATCTTTAGCTTTGGTACTTCAGAGATTGTGGCAGTCTTTGATTGAAAAACCACACAGCATCATAAAAGAATATTGTTAAAACTTTGAGCCATTGTTTCAAAGAGGTTGTTTGGAACAATTAAAGCACTTATGCAGTATCCCCAGGACCTTCTGTCTCTCCCTAATTCAGTACTTGGCCTAGCTCATCGTCATATCACTGTTTCTGGCCAAAATACAAATAGTCACACACACACAAACACACAAACACATATATTTATATATATACAGTAAAGAGTAACTTCAGATTTTAAATTGGTGAATGCCAGACAACAAGAAAATCAGGCCACAGATGTTTAAATCATTTTTTAATCAGCAATCTGCATTTAGTTAGAACATCATTATCATAGAATCACAGCATTTCAAAAATGGAAGGAATCTCAGAGACCCATCTTGTGCAATACTAAAGCAGTCTTGCTCAAATTAGATTCAACAAGTAGTAATTCTGTTTTTGCCCATGAGTGCTCCTTGGATCATGGATTTGGAGCTAGAAAGGACCTTAAATGTCATCTGATCTAACACTGCCTCCAAACCCCCTTGTCAATGAGAAATTTAGTTCCTAAGATCACACAGTAGGTGACAAAGCCAGGAATTGAATGTGGGTCTTCTGATTACAAATACAGTTTCTCACTCAACCATACTCCCAGGGAATCTCTGTGACTCTCCATACTTTAGGTAGAAAGTGACCAAAGTTTGGGGGGGATGCTTCTTGGGAAGGTTGATGGTGATGGCTGGTGGAGCCACCTTCCTGAGTTCTCTCTAACTGGGGATGACACAGGGTGCCAGCATCAACTTTTTTGGAGGATTTTGTCAATGTTTCTATTGCAGGTCTTTTGGGTGAATTGTGAATTGGGACCAGTTGTGACTGCTGTGTTTTAATATCTCTGAGGCCATAGTTTTGAGAGTGCCACAGGATAATTGAATGACTGAGCTCTATCAGTTTGATACACAAGGTGTCCCAAAAATTTTAGTACCATAAAAATGTGCCTCTCAACATGATTTTCTCAGCCTTGGAAGTTAAGGTGATCCAAGGCCACTATGATCTCGTCAAACGTTTTTATTGCTATCTTTTGTATTTACTTCATCTTCATTTCCAATTATGTCACCATATCCTCCCTACCTATAGAGGCATCCCTTTGTTACAAAGGAAAAAAGTCACTCAAGTAAAATAAACCAGAACATGGCTAAATCTGGCAATGCAGTATGCCCTACCTAGTCCTCCCAGCTCCATAAAGAGAGCATGAAGATGCAGTTTTGCATCTCTGTTTTGGGCCCAACTTTGTTCATTATAATTTTATGTCATTTAGAGGTGATTTTTGTTATTCTTTCTGTTTACAATATTGTAGCTGCCCTTACTACTTTCGTTTTATTTTGCATCACTTTATGTCTTCTCATGTTTCTCTGCTTGCTCTTCATATTCATCGTTTCTTCTTTCATATGTCACAGTTTGTTCAGTTATTTCCCCAATTGACCAACATCTACTTAGTTTCTAGGTATTTTGCTACTGTACAGAGCACTGTCATAAGTATTTTGGTGTATATGAGGACCTCCTTGGAGTATCTGCCTTACAATGGTATCTTGGAGTCAGTGGGTTCAGTACTGAATAGAGATCACAAGATTTGGATTTGGGACTTGGGTACAAATTCCCACCCTTGTCTCTATTTGTATAACCTTGGGCAACTCTCTTACTTTCTCTTGGCATTGGTATTTGATGACCCCTAAGGATCTTTCCAGTCTAAATTTGTGATTCTCAATCCTATGGTATGGGTATTTTATGTATTTAAAATTTTTTTTAAATTCAATTAATTAACTAATTAATTGATTTTTTTAAACCCTTTCCTTCTGGCTTGAAATCAATACTGTTTATTGGTTCCAAGGCAAAAGAGTGGTAAGGGCTAGGCAACGGGGGTTAAGTGACTTGTCCAGGGTCACATGGCTAGGAAGTATCTGAGGACAGATTTGAACCTAGGACCTTCCATCTCTAAACCTGGCTCTCAATCCACTGAGTTTGCCCCCTAGCTACTTTTTTTTAGCACAATTCCAAATTGCTCTCCAGAACAGGTAAACCAATTCCTAGTTCCACAATAGGATATGAGTATGCTTGTTTTCCTCCAGCCTGAGCAACGTTGATTTATTCTCATCTTTGTCACCTTTGCCATTTTACTGAGTATGGAATGAACATTATAGTTTTTTTGACTTGCATTTCTTATTATTAATGATTTGGAACAATCTTTCATTTTGTAATGATTCATATCATTAGTAGCTTGTAATCTATCTTTTAAGAACTGTTTGGTCATCTCTTTTTTTTTACTCCTTTGGGGAATGCTTTTTGATATTAAGTATTTGTTAGTTCTTTATATACCTTGGGTACCTTGTCAGAGATATTTGATGCAAGATTTTTTTATCCTAATTTTCAGTTTCCTATCTTGTACTTCAATTGATTTCATTCATAGCTTTTCAATCTTAAATTATTTTTCAAAACATGAGAAATATTAATTTTTTTGTTTTACTTTCATATTTGGCCAGGTGGAACACTTACATAATTTCATCTTATTTCGATTTTCCATGGGATTCATTGATAGTATTATTGCCAAATGTAAGTATTTGTAAGTATTTTTTTCTAATAGGATGAGATTTATAAAAGAAGACATTAAGTATTTATTTTTGAACATTTTAAGTATAAATATTATGTTACAGATCTTGCCACTGTGGTTGGTTACTTGGTCGTTAGTCGTCCTTTCCTGGATTTATCACATCCTCGACATCTTAAGAGTACCCATTCAGAACTTTTGGAGGTAAACAGTTTGTGAAATAAACCAATCTAATATCTTTTTTAATTAAACAACAAAGGTGAAAATAAACTTTGTTTCTGCTTAAGGATTACTACCAAAGTGGAAGAATGCTTCTGAGAATGTCTCAAGCTCTGGGCAGAATAGTCTTGGCCGGTCGTGAAATGACCAGATTGGCTGGGTAAGGGCTTGCTAATGGACAGTAGTGAATGTCTTTTTACCTGTATGTTGTTATCAGGGATATCTGGTTAATTTATTTGACAGACATTTGTTGATTGTTAGCACAGTGGGGAATATAAAGGTGTATAAGGCATGGTGTTTCTTTCAGGAACTTAATCAAGTGAAGTTCATAATACATTTATAGAGATAACTAGATAAGAGAAATCATGATAAATGCTGTAAAAATGATTAAATTGGTAGAGAAATTAAAAGAGAAAAGAGATGACTTCTAGCTCAGAGGAATTGGGGAAAACTGCAAGATGGAAATGAGATTTGGGCTTCATCCTTTGAGGATGCTTGGGATTTCTATAGGTGAAGATGGGAGGGCTGACCACTGCATGCAGAAGCAGCAACTTCACAATTGGCCCAGAACCAGAAAAAAGCAGTTGTTCCATGTGCACAATGAAATATTTAAACTGATCATCCAAGGGCAGATTTTTCTTTATTGCTCTTGCTGGCCTATTTTCATTATATTGGTAATGAATGTTGCTAGCTTATAATTTCCTTTTCCATTGCAAGGAAAAACAGTCACAAGTCATTTAATCAACAAGTATTTATTTAGTAACTATTCTGTGCCAGGCACAGTACTTAGTGCTGGAGATACAAAGGAAGGTAAAAATAACACTGGCCCTCCAGGAGCTCACAGTTTAAGGAAGGAGAAAAGCAAAGACTCATCTGTGTTGTAGGGAGGGAGTTTTCCAGTTTGCTTACCTTGGGAAGGCCATTTGCCCCTTCTGAGCCTATGATTCCTCATAAGTAAAATGCAACTGATAATTCCTGCCCTACCTACCTTAGAAGATTGTTGTATCAAATGTGATAACATATGAAGGAACTTTAAAAAGGAGAAAGCATAAATTATACAAATATTTAAACTCAAAAGTGAAGGATGTTCATTGCCACAGCTTCCTCTCATTGCTCTTATTTCTCAACCTCTTGTAGTCTAGTAAATGAGCTGACATAGCAGTCACCAGTGTCCTAATAACCAGAATTTGATGATTTTCTACTAGGTTCTATTTAACCAACTTAAAATTAACTGTGGACATTAGTTTCAGAAAAGACAATATTCGTAAAGCACCTAGCATGGCTCTTAATAAATGAGAAATGAAGAGATACTACTGTTGATATTATGTATTTAATTGGACTCTTGTTATAACTATCTCAATAGTTATATCTTAAAATTTTATCTTTATAATATTTCACTTTGTTAATCACAATCAGGCTGTAGTTCAATGGAAAGAGGCTAGTATTGAGAATCAGGGGATCTGGGATTGATTCTTGCCTCTCCATCACCTTCCAAATCTGTATGGACTTCAGTTTCCTCCTATTTAAAGTTACAGAGTTGGACTATTTGGTCTCTTAGGGCCCTCTAGCTCTTGTCTAGTTTCCTTTGATAATTTTTCTCTTCTTTGGTACTCTGTATATTCTACTCTCTTGGCTTCCATGACAGCTGTATTGTCTGATTTTCCTCCTCCCTCAGGAATTAATCTATTATATGCTACCTCCAGATACATTGCTTTTCTATTAGTTAGCATTTATTGTATGCTTATTATATGACAGAAACAGTAATAAACCCTGGGGATACAAAGAAAGATTAAAAAAAAAAAACTCCAGTCTCTGCTCTCATGGAACTTTCATACTGATGGGTGAAAGCAACATACAAACAACTGCATGTAAACAATATACAAAAGGTAAAATTGGAGTAGTTTCAGAAAGAACGCACTAAAATTAAGGACTAGGAAAGGCTTCTTGCCTTTGATAGTACTTTGGCTCTTAGGAAGCCAGTGAATTCAAGAGGCAGAGATGAGGAATACCATTTAGGATAGTGAGGCCTTAGGCAGTAGTTTCTGGTTTTGGTGACAAGACATGTGGGAAGAAGATGGTGAGAGAGAACCTAAAGGGATCTCAGACCATTTTAGAGATGAGGAAACTGAGACTCATTTGTTTAATAGCTTGCTAAAGATCACATAAGCATACTGATTTGATACTTTTAAATTAGAATTTTTTTCTTTTGCTCCAGTTCATAAACTTATATTATTTTTAAGAAACTGTAGAGAGTTTTATGGAATTGTTCAAATCCAGAAATGTGATGTTGTTTCTTTACATTTTGAAAAAAAGCTTCACAGCTCGGATTACAGAATTAATGCAAGTACTAAAGGACTTAAATAATGGGAAATATGAGCGCACAATGGTGTCACAGCAAGAGAAAGGTAATTAAAAACTAGTTCATTTATACAATTTCATGTTCTTAAAGACCCATCATTAATCTTTAATACTTATTTGTCATTTAAGGTGCTGAAGGAGCTCAAGTCATTCCTTTGATCCCTGGTGGAGGAGAAATCATCAATTTAGATAATGTTATTAAGTATGTACAAAAAGCTAAACATTGTAGAGCTTTAATTAGAACTTTTACATCATTAACTTTATAAGTTCTCCTTGCTTGCATACCTTATTATGTTCAATATAAAATTTTCCTTTGTATTTGAATTTTCTTTGTAGATTTGATCATGTTCCCTTAGCAACACCAAATGGAGACATCTTGATTCGGGATCTTAACTTTGAAGTAAGTTTTTATACTATTGTATACTAAATAAAAGCACAAGAACTAGAAAACAAATATCAAAATTTGTCGTATTAATCTGTCCCTGACACATAATGAGATCTTGGATAAATCTTTGAGTTTATTGAAGTTTCATAGTTTAAAAATATTATTTTATTAAAATTCTATCAAATAACAAGTTCTAACTTTTAAAAAAATATAATTTGTTTTGACTCAAGACTGGAATGTTGGCAAAACTGCATTGTAAATTCATCACAAAAGTCTTATAGTGTCTCATGATGAGTGCACTTTAGTAGTGAATTTTGTTTTCTGTCTCATCATCTGAATGGGAAAAAGACAAGTTCTTTGTGTTTTGTTTCTATATTTTATTGTTTTCATTTGCAAGACTGTAGCAGGCTAGTAGGACAGGCTATTTTAAGGATTACTTTTTGCATTACTTCCAGGAGCAATTTTATGTTTAATGATACAGAAAATCAGTATCATCATTAAATAGATCTTGAAGAAACATATAGTTTGGAATCTTGTTCCAAAGGTATACGTGGTATAGGCAAAAGAACATTGTGTTTAGTATCAAAGAATGTGGGTTCAAATTCCAGCTCTCTTCCTTACAGAGTTCCTAGATGACTTTAGATGATCCACTTTCTTTTCCTGAGCTAGTTTGTCATCTCTAAAATGAGGTAGTTTGTAGCCCCCAGTAGAGAGAATAGGCCCCATTAAAATCAGAGCCATCTGCTAGCTAGAGCCAGACATGTAGTTTTTCCCCTTAATATGAACCCAATCCATTTTCCTCCCCAAGATACCAGATGTCTTGCCAGGAATCACTGGTGCAAGAATTCCATGAGAAATCTAACTAGGTAGTTACACATTGATATATTGATCTATTTCCTATCAAAACTCCTGTTGAGAATCATTGAAGTAGTTCATTTCCATTATCCTTATCTTGTAAATCATTACTTATCATTGTTTCTGTATAAAGCTTACCTAATCCCTCAGCCTACATCATTTTCCCTATAAATTGTAGACCCGAAACCATTAAACTTCGTTATCACTCTAAGAGACTGTCTGCATGATTCTTAGTCGACCCAACCCTCCTGTAAGCCCAGGACACATCCCTTGAACAGGCAACCTGCAAACAATTTCCAGAGCTGGCCTCTGACCGTAGTTGAAGTAGATGGGCACAGCTCATGGAAGTCTTCCTGTTCAGTTGAGGTTCCATAGCAAACTAGAAAAGTCTAGAGTCTACATCTGTTTCTTGAGGACAAAGTGATGGGATCCTAGACCAGGGTCTATTCAAGAATAGAAAGAAAGGGCAAAACCTGTTATTTAGAATTGGACCTCAGAAAGAGAAGAGAAGCAGTGCAATGAAATAAAAATTCCATTAACCTCACAATGTGGTTTTGAGGAGCAAATGAAAGAATATATGTAAATTTTTTGTTAACTTTAAAGCCTTTATGTGAATGCTAGTTCTTTTTATTAAAGAAATCACTAGCATTGAACTTGCCCCTTAACATCCATTTCTCTGGAGGGTAAAAGGAAGTAAAGAAAGGGAAAAGAATATGAAAATAAGACAGAAGAAAATCCACAATTAGCAATCATAACTGTGAATAAAATAAACTAATCCTCTTCATGAAATTGTTGAATGATAGAAATGACAGATTGGGATGAACAGATTGGGATTCCAGAAATGAAGAGTAAAGCAGAAACTTCCATGTACTCAAATTTCTGCCCTACGGAAGAGGAGGAGGAAGAGGAAGAGGAGTTGCTTAAAATTATAACAATAAACATTGTTGAATGATGGTTATATTTTTGTGACATTGTATTGATATCTCCCTAATTTGTGTTTTAGGTTCGATCTGGGGCAAATGTTTTGATTTGTGGTCCAAATGGATGTGGAAAAAGTTCACTTTTTCGTGTTCTTGGTGAAGTAAGTTCAAGTTAGGTTCAAAAACTACAGTTTTACCTTGCAATACCAAACTATTGAAAAAGTTTGATTTTTTTTCTTTCCTTTTTCAGCTATGGCCTCTCTTTGGGGGGCGTCTAACTAAACCCGAAAGAGGAAAATTGTTTTATGTTCCCCAGGTAATACCTTGTTCATTATCTGGAGAGAGAGAGAGAGAGAGAGAGAGAGAGAGAGAGAGAGAGAGAGAGAGAGAGAGAGAGAGAGAGAGTATAATTGTCTCATTTCTGTTGATCTTTGTCAAAAATCAGAGACCTTATATGACTCTTGGAACACTTCGAGACCAGGTGATTTATCCAGATGGAAAAGAGGACCAGAAAAGGAAGGGGATATCTGATCAGGTAAGAGTGTGTTTATATCCTAATCCTACCAAAACATTATGATGTTGATTCTTTATTTTATTTTATGATTGTTTCTGTAGCCTTGAGCGCAGAGTACTTATTGCATGCATACTCAGTAGGGAAGAAATTTGAATGCATGGAAGTTTGTATCAAATAGTTCATCCCAATCTGCCATCTCTGTCATTCAACAAACTTCTTAAATAGAAAAGTGACCATTTCATACTTTGATATACCAACCTTAACTCTGAAATTGGTTATCCAGAAATGTTATTGCTGATTGTTTTCTCTTTACCCTAAATCCATTTCACTACTGCACAATAGAGTCACATTCTTCCTTAAGCTGCTTGATAAACACTGGGTAAATTGAAAATGTTTAAAAAAACCTTGTGAAATATATTGTGGATATCTTCAGCAACAGAAGTGTTCCTATTCCATTCTCTAAAAGGGCAAAGATCAAGTAGTTCAATTAAATAGCAAATTTAATCTGTAATAATTTTGCTAAAAGGTGCTGAAGGAATATTTAGATAATGTCCAGTTGGGTCACATCTTGGAACGTGAAGGAGGCTGGGACAGTGTTCAGGACTGGATGGATGTACTCAGTGGTGGAGAAAAACAAAGAATGGCGGTATGTCTATCTTACAGAAAATAGTAAAAGAATTCTTAGCTGTTCACAGAAAATCACTATTTTATGGACTAGTATATTTGTGATTGTGAATATAAATTTTAATAACTTGGGTGAAATTGTTTTTTATATTAATATACTAAAGATTATGGCTGCTACCTATTGATAAGTAGTGCACACTTAATATACTTGAAGTTAGAATTGCAAAATGTAATCAGACAAAAAGAGAAACAGTAGCTTTTGGGGCAGATTCCTTGTGATATCACTTTATGATATTGTTACCAGTGGAGTTTGAGGGTGAGCAAGGTATAATCAATAATGGCAAAATAAAATCCAGGATGAAAATTAATCACATTCTTTTTCAGATCTCTTGGATTTGATTATTGTTTTCTAACCCTTTTCCCAGTCTTTCAAATTTTATTTTTTTCTCCTGAATCTTAATGTTTATGGATTTAGTATTATACTCTATAGTGACTTAAAAAAATTTTAAGTGTATCCTAAATAGAGGTAGTATGACTTAGAGGACAAAGGCCTGGCTTCAGAGCAAGAAAAACTTTAGTTCAAATCCTGTCATGGATACAACTAGCCTTGCAATCATGGACAAGTCACTTAGCCTTTCTTTGTCCCAGGGAATTCTCTGATAGAAGATAAAGTTGTAAATCTTCATATTTAGAAGGAGTTTCTACATACACTGATAAGATCACAGGTCTGGAACAAACCCTAACACCCAATCCCACTCTCTAGCCAGAAATGTTTGAAATGCAAAAAATCCAGAATCTGAAAGTTGACTTAAATAGAGACCATGAACTAACTATTAGATGTGGTAACACAAGGTAAACTGAGAATTTATTTTGAGTTTGAGCAGGTATGAGGTGGGTTTTTTTTTTACTTTAGAATCTTACTTAGAGTTGAAAGAGGTCAGTTTGATATTGGGAGTTCCAGGCTTTTTTTTTTTTAATTTTATAGTATTTTATTTGATCATTTCCATGCATTATTCATTAAAGACAAAGATTATTTTCTTTTCCTCCCCCCCCACCCCCCGTAGCCGACGCGTGATTCCACTGGGTATCACATGTGTTCTTGATTCGAACCCATTGCCATGTTGTTAATATTTGCATTAGAGTGTTCATTTAGAGTCTCTCCTCTGTCATGTCCCCTCAACCGCTGTAGTCAGGCAGTTGCTTTTCCTCGGTGTTTCTACTCCCACAGTTTGTCCTTTGCTTATGGATAGGGTTTTTTCTCCTAGATCCCTGCAGATTGTTCAGGGACATTCCACAGTGTGTTTGTCTCTGTGTACAATGTTCTCCTGGTTCTGCTCCTCTCACTCTGCATCACTTCCTGGAGGTCGTTCCAGTCTCCATGGAATTCCTGCACTTTATTATTCCTTTTTGCACAATAATATTCCATCACCAACATATACCACAATTTTTTCAGCCATTCCCCAATTGATGGGCATCCCCTCGTTTTCCAATTTTTGGCCACCACAAAGAGCGCAGCTATGAATATTTTTGTACAAGTCTTTTTGTCCATTATCTCTTTGGGGTATAGACCCAGCAGTGCTATGGCTGGATCAAAGGGTAGATATTCTTTTGTCGCCCTTTGGGCATAGTTCCAAATTGCCCTCCAGAATGGTTGGATCAGTTCACAAGGGAGTTCCAGGCTTTTAAAAAACATCTTTGTGATATCTTTTGAAATTTCTAAAAGGCAGATATGTCAACTGACCAACAAGATAGAGAGGTAGATATTTTTTCCATCACCCCCTAACTCTACACTCCAGAAGAAGAATTGTGTTCCAGAGTTAGAACAATTATAACTGAATCCATTAAATCAAGAAATCAGAGTGCTCCATGAGATAACAGCCTAATAGTGGAGATCTCTTATCTTGACCATTCATTCAGTACCATTCTCCCCCCTTATACCATGAGATTCCACCACTTAGAGAACAGAAACCAATCTACACATTTCTGTTTTGGGACCTACTCAGGAATTTCTCTCCTGCAACAGTATTTGCTGATACACTACCCACATCATGCCTTGCCCTTCCCTCAACATTGTTTCAACAAGCAGCAGACCTCAACTGTGCCCATACATGTATGAGGGAGGAGAGAACTAAGAAAGAATACCATGATTTTCTTGGGGTGATACCTAGGTTAAAGAACTCTGTGATGGTAGAATCTTACAGAATACCTGGTTCACCCTCCTTCAAGCCTAAAAAAAAGTGGCAAACATTCATCTAAGAGAACTAAAGAATGACCTGATAGAAAGGAGACTATCCAATTGAAACCAGACCTTTCCACCCAGAAGTTGCATAAAGAAGGAACTAAGGTCAATAGAAAGTGAATTCCTCATGGTAAGAGGAGGCTGAGACAGTTTTAAGGTTCAACACTAAGGGTAAACCCATTGTCAGAATAATGAGTAAAAAAGCAAGGAGAAAGGGAATACAAGGCAAAAAAAGAAAAAAATAAATAAATCCACCAAAGATCTCAAAAGGAAAAAATACAGAACCCTGTGGATTTCTAACAGTGTGTGGAACTATAAGAGGCAGCTATATAACCATTCACTAGACACATCAAGACCTTGAGAGAAACTAAAAAAGATAACAATTGGTTCACAGTAGTCTCACTTCAAAGAAGCAAAGGAGAGAACAACAGATTGGAAATACAAATCTAGAAATATATTGTAGTGAAGGAAATGTCCAGTGGGTAACTGGTAATGACGAGTGAAAGCTCAACAGAAATAGTCTCAATCAACAAATGTTTATTAAGTGCATACTGTATGCTGGACTATGAGCTAAGCTCTTGGGATAGGAAGAACGCTAGAAAACAGGCCCTGTCCTGAGTTAGAAGATAGGATGTTTTGTGTGAGAAATGCCAAGGAGGACAGTGTTGTTGGGAATCATCTGCAGAAAGATGATAGTAAAATGCTTTGTAAATTGAAAAGCACTATGAATGTGAGATCATTTTCTACATATTAAAAAAATATACCTGCCTTGTAACTTCTGCCTGTTGTCCCTGGTTCTATACTTTGCAGCAATGGCTATCCCTCTAATTCATGAGAAGCTTTCAATAGAAAGCCAACAGTTATTCTTCCTGTTAACCATTTTCAATGCCCAATACTTCACAGAATATTATAGTTTGAAGGGAACTTGGAGGTCATCCAGTTCAATACATGATCACATGATCAGTAAATAGTCATCAAGCTTTTTAATAAAGATGTTCAGTGAGGGGGGAAGCTATTTCTTCCCAAAGCTACCTATTCGACTTTTTGTTAGTTCTATTTTTTAAGAAAGTTTTTCTTTATATCAAGGCTAAAAATATTTCTTTGATGACTTCCTTCCACTCTTTGGAGTTTGATAACTGACATTGTAAAGTTTGCAGAGCATTTTACATAAATGATGTGATCTATGCCTACTCCAGGCATAATTATTCCCATTTTACACATGGGAAGACTAAGAATCAGAATAAAATCTTAAAACATGACTAAAACAGCTTAACTGTGCCCTGTAATGCAGTCATTAAAATAATTTATCAGACTGCCTTCATGATAAATGCAAATTTAAAACTTCCACTGGTGTCATTACAAATTATAAATTATTTAAGCCCAAATTGAGATTTTAATCAGCTTTTATAGATAAGTACTCTGTATATAAATGTTTGGAAACCTGCTCAGGATAAGTAATACAATGCTTTTTTTTTTTTTTTAACATTCATGTTCAATGCCTGGCTTTAGTTTCTGGAAACAACATTTCATTATTGTCATTTGTATAGTGTATAAATGTGTGCTACTACTGTTCCTTTTAAAAAATAATTATATTTAAATAACTTAGACTAAGTGTACTTTGTTCTATTATATTTTAGATGGGTATTTTGACTTTTTTCTTATAACATTTTTGTTTCATGTTTTAGATGGCAAGATTATTTTACCATAAACCCCAGTTTGCCATTTTAGATGAATGTACTAGTGCTGTTAGTGTTGATGTAGAAGGCTACATTTACAGTCATTGCCGGAAGGTAAGGAAGGGTCAGAGTCTTTTTTTTCTTACATAAATTTTACCTTTTTTTATTTTTAAATTTTGAGTTCCAAATTCTTTTCCTCTTAAGTCTTGCCTCTCTCTTACTCCTTGAGAAGGCAAGCAGTGTATTGATTGTACTTGTGAAGTTATGTAAAATATTTCCATATTAAACCATGTTGTAATTTTTTTAAAAAGCAAGAAACAAAGCAAGCAAAAAAGGTATTCTTCAGTCTGTATTCAGACTTCATTAGTTCTTTCTGGAAGTGGATAGCATTTTTCATCTGGGGTCCTTTGGAATTGTCTTGGTTCATAACAGTAGATCATCATTACAGTATAGCTATTACTGTGAAGACTGTTCTCTTGGTTCTGCTGACTTCAATTTGCATCAATCTTAAGACTTCCCTGATTTTTCTAAAACCATCTTGCTTGTCATTTCTTATTGCACAATAATATTCCTTCACCTTGATATACCATAACTTGTTCAGCCATTCCCCAATTGATGGGCATCCCTTCAATTTCTAATTATTTGCCACCTCCAAAAAAGCTGCTATAACTATTTTTGTACAAGTAGCTCTTTTTTTCAAATTTCTTTGGGATATAGACCTCTAGTACTGGCATTGTTGGACCAAAGGGTTTTATAGCCTTTTGGGTAAAGTTCCAAATTTTTTTCCAGAAGGATTAGATCAGTTCATGACTCCATTAACATTAGTGTCCCAATTTTTCTATGTCCCTTCCAACATTTGTTATTTTTTCTTTCTTTCATGTTAGCCAATCTGATAGATGTAAAGTCATATCTCAGAGTTGCTTTAATTTGCATTTTTCTAATCAGTGGGGTTTTAGAACATTTCATGTGATTATTGAAAACTTTGATTTCTTCTTCTGAAAACTAACTGTTCATATATATTCATTGACCATTCATCTACTGGGGAATGGCTCTTATTTTTACAATTTTGACTCCAGTTCCCTATATATATATTTGAAAAATGAGGCATTATCAGAGAATTTTGATATAAAAGTTACCCCATGTTTTCCACCTTTCTAATTTTGGCTGCCTTACTGTTGTTTATGCAAATGCTTTAAAATTTCGTGTAATCAGAATTATCCATTTTACTTCCCATGATCCTCTCTTAATCACCTATTCATAAATCTCTTCCTTTTAGCATGGATTTGATAAGTAAAATTGTTCATCCTCTCCTAATTTATATTGTCCTTTATATCTACATCATTTATCCACTTTGACCTTATTTTAGTATAAATTGTATAATGTTGATCTGTATCTAGTTTAGTGTTTTACGGTTTTCCCATCAGTTTGTCATATAATGAGTTTTTGCCCCAAAAGCTTGTATTTATCAGACGCTAGAATAATATGTCATTTTCTACTATGTATTGTGTACCTTATCTATTCCATTGATTCTGCACCCTGTTTCTTAGCCAGTACCAGATTGTTTTCATGATTACCCCTTTGTAATAAAGTTTGAAATCTGGTACTGTAAAGCCTCCTTCCTTCATATTGTTTTTCATTGATTCCCTTAATAATCTTGTCTTTCATGATTTATGTGGATTTTGTGATTATCATTTGTTATTTTTATTCTTTTTCTAGCTCTGTAGACTAATTCTTTGGTTGTTTGGCATGGCACAGAATAAGTAAATTAACTTAGGTAGAATTGTCATTTTTATTATATTGACTTGGCTTAACCATAGATAATTAATATTTTCTCCAATTGTTTAGATCTGTCCATATTTGTCTGAAGTGTTTTGTAATTGTGTTTTTATAGTAAATTCATTTTCTGTGGTGGCAGTAGGTTCCCAGTTATTTGATAATGTCTGCAGTTATTTTAAATGGAATTTTTCTATCCCCCTCTCCTGTGTTTTGTTGATAATACACAGAAATGCTAATGATTTGTGTGAGTTTATTTTATATCTAGCAACTTTGCTAAAGTTGTTAATTGTTACAACTAGGTTTTTAGTTGATTTGCATTAGGGTTCTCTAACAATACTGTCCTGCATACCTAGTATAAATTCTTCCTGGTCGTGGTGTATAATATTAGTGATATAGTAATCTCCTTTCTATTACATTATTTAGAATTTTTGCATCATATGCATTAGGGAAATTGGCTTGTAGTTTTCTTTATTTTTTGTTCTCCCTGGTTTAAATATTTGTGTCATAAAAGGAATTTGGTAGAAATCCTTCTTTACCTACTTTTTCAAGTAGTTTAAATTTAAATAGTACTAGGATTAAGTCTTTGGTAGAATTCACTTTTAAATCCATGTGGCCCTGAGAATTTTTTCTTAGGAAACTCATTTATCCAATTTCAACTCATTCAATTTCTTTTTCTAAATTAGGATTACTTAAATTCTCTATTTTCTTTTCCATTAATCTGGTCAGTTAATATTTTTGTAAATATTCATCTGTTTCACTTAGTGAGTTTTACTGGCAAATAATTGGGCAATATAACTCCTTATAATTGCTTTAATTTCATCTTCATTGATGATGCATTCACCCTTTGTATTTTTTGATACTGGTGATTTGGTTTTTTACTTTATTTTTTAAAAAATCTAATTAATAGTTTCTCTAGTTTATTGTTTTTTTCCCTTCTATAAAACCAGTCCTTTGTTTTATTCATTAATTCAGTGGGGTTTTTTTTAGCTTTCAAATTTATTCATCTTTGATTTTTCAGAATTTGTATTTTGGTGTTTGAGAATTTTTAATTAGTTCTTTAAAAATATTTTTAGTTGCATATCTGATTCATTGATCTACTCTGTTCTATCTTTTATTAATGTGCATATTTAGAGATATACATTTTCCCCCAAGTACTTGCTTTAGTTGCATCTCACAGATTTGGTATGTTGTCTCATTGTTATTATTTTCAGTATTATTGTTTCTATGATTTGTTCTATGGCCCACTTTCTTTAGGATAAAAATATTTAGTTTCCAATTAATTTTTAATATGTGCTTCCAATGCCCTTTATTGAATATAATTTTTATTGCATTATGGTCTGGAAAGGGTGCATTTAATATTTCTGCATCTGGTTGTGAGGTTTCTATGCCCTAGTACTTGGTTAATTTTTGTGAAGGTGCCATATATAGTGAGAAAATTTTTATATTCCTTTCTAGTCCCATTTGATTTTCTTTAAAAATCTATCATATCTAACTTTTAAAAAATTATGTTTATCTCCCTTTTAAAAAAATTATTTTTGTTAGATTTCTCTAGCTCTGAGAGGAGAAAATTGAGGTCTCTCATAAAGTTTTACTCTGTTTTTTTCTTTAAGAATTTGGATTCTATATCATTTGATGCTTATACTTTAATTTTGATAATACTTCATTGTGATGCCTTTTAGCAAAATATTTTCCCTACTTACCTCTTTTAACTAATTTTTGCTTTGCATTTGTGTGTGTGTTTGAGATCATGATTGCTATTCCCTACTTTTTTTTACTTCAATTGAATCATAGTAGATTCTGCTTTAGACCTTATTTTAACCCTGTATGTGTGTCTTTCTATTTCAAGTGTGATTTCTTGTGAATAACATATTGTTGAATTCTGTCTGTTCTGGTATCCACTTTTTTTTTTCCTTGGGTGATTTTGTTGCATTCATATTCAAAGTTATGATTACATTTTCTGTTTTTGTCCTTCTCTCTCTTTTTTACCCTGTTCCTCCTCAAAAGTCTGTTTTGCTTCTGACTCCCTTAATATACCTTTCCTTTTATCATACCCCATCCCCATCTTTACTTTCCTACTGTCCTTTTGGATAAGGTGAATTCCTATGTGGGAGGGAGGCATGTGTGGAGGGGGATGGAGAGAGGGAGGGACGGAGGGAGGGGGAGGGAGGGAGGGAGAGAGAGAGAGAGAGAGAGAGAGAGAGAGAGAGAGAGAGAGAGAGAGAGAGAGAGAGAGAGAGAGAGAGAGAGAGAGAGAGAGAGAGAGAGAGAGAGAGAGAGAGAGAGAGAGAGAGAGAGAGAACGCTGACATGAGAATTCAGGGCTTATACTTACACATTCAGATCTTTCGCTATGCTGATGCTAGTTTATTCATGAAGTTATGTAATTTTAATAAATACATAAATTATTTTTCTTGATTTTAGGTTGGCATCACCCTTTTCACTGTATCTCATAGAAAATCCCTATGGAAGCACCATGAGGTTTGTATTTTTGTTTTTTTGCTTTTGTGGTGCTATGTTTTTAGTTGACTTGAATTGATATTTTATTTCTTATTTCCAAATAAAAATGACTTCACATCTTTTGAGTAATTTCACATTCTCATTTTTAAAAAAATATCCTATAAAAATCCTTGAGAAATGGTCATTTAATTAATATTTATTAAATACTGTGAATCTTTTCTTTTTTAAAGTAATCTTTTATTTTTGGAAACATCAGCTATCTAAAAACTACATACAATTCCAAATGACTTTCTTTGTGGGAACTTAAAAATGCATATTATGTATAATCAATGTACTACTAGGAGATGGGAATATCCTGACAAAAATGAAAGTGCTCCTCTCCTTAAGGCTCACTTATATTCTACTGGGGGTATAGATGAATATGAACAGATGAATATAAAGGTTCTTTTAAGAAGCTTGATTTAATGAAAATGTGGCTAACTATAGCCTGTCTTGCTACCTGGCTTTGAAAAAGGGGGTGAACCATTAAATAGGAATTTGGGGAATGTTTTGTTTTTGTACTTTTGAAAATAAGTTGATTGCTGTCTCCTCCTTTTTTTCATTGCACTATCAGAAGTTACCGAGAAGAATTATTGAAGTGTGAACTTGACTATATAAATTTTTGTATTATTGTAGTGGGGTCTATATTAGTGCAGTTGTTCTATTTGTCTTGGTATTAGAGTGAAGTACTTGGTATGGTTGACTGTAGCAGCATTATTTGTCTCCATTTATTGCCAGAAATGTACTTGATACTCTATAAAAAGTAAATTTATTTGAATTTTCTAACTTTAAGAATTTATCATCTACTTGGGGAAGTAAGATGTGTATATGCAAAAAATTAATAAAAAATTACTTCAGAAACATTGGAAACCATTGCATTCAAGCCTTGCTGAATGCTCTTAGTTTATAACTTTAGAGGAAAAGTCTAAAAGTGTGCTTATTGAAGTTATTGACATTAAAATACAGTTAATTTTGGCCTAATTAAGTAAAAAACTGATTCTAAAAATTTTGTAATAAATATTTGCAATTTTATAAAGTCAATTTTTACTTGGAGATAACTGGTCAAATCAAAGTTTCTGTGAAACACATTCAAACCTTTGTGTATATTGACAACTTATAAATATTAGAAGCAATTGTTTTAATTTTAATTTATTTGGTTCAGAAAAAGCATGAGAAAGTTGCAGATAGGACTGGCATGATTTTCACACATTGACCCTTAATAAGTAATGAAGTAACTGAAAGGGAAGATAATAGTAAGAAGAGGGAAGAGCACCTTGGGGTCTAAATAATCAAAATCTAACCAAAACATGGCATCGTGAAAAATTAGAAAAGAAACATGCCTGCTATTCCAACAGGTTCTGTTATTTATTTTTTAAGTTGCTTTTATTTTTATTTCTTCCTTGAAGAATTTCTTATACTCCTTAAATAATGCCATTTACCCACCTAATGGAAATGTATTCCTCCAACCCTTTTAGTTTCTCATCTAGTTAATATAACCTGTCATTTAGTATATGCATCCGTATTGTATAATGTTAGCAGAATAGACAGTGTACTCTGCAAGACCCAGCAAATATCTCCCTTCTCTCTATACTTCCTTTGCTGCCTTTGAAGCCCATATTTTTTTTTAAATATATTTTATTTGATCATTTCCAAGCATTATTCGTTAAAGACATAGATCATTTTCTTTTCCTCCCCCCCACCCCCCATTGAAGCCCATATTTTTGTCAACCCTGTAGCATTCCTTTAAAAATTCAAAACAAGTGTGCTCTTTTACCTCCATTGTGATACTGTACCACTCTTCTTGAGAACCTTTGCTTTACTTTTGTGGAGTCTCATCTTCTATGGTGAGATTTTTTTTTAAGCAGACAAAATCTTTTTTTTTTTTAACTTGTCTTTGGGATAAAGCAGCAGTTGAGCTCATTTGAGAAAGTTTTATCTCTTTTCACTGCAATCTATTTTTCCCTGTATAAACTTGATTTGGAAAATCATCAGCCACAGAAATTTCAGTTGAAATTTGAGCATAAAATACGTAAAGATTTTAATGTAATATGTAAAGATTTTCTGATACAGGGGAGACTTTATTTCATTTTCCTTCTTTCTTACAGTATTACCTGCATATGGATGGGAGAGGCAATTATGAGTTCAAACAGATAACTGAAGACACAGTTGAGTTTGGCTCTTAACATGTGAAGACTTATAGCTGCTTCCTTGAAATAATACATTCAGAGTCTCCATGGAAATACAAAGTACATTGTAAAATAAAGTTATTAAGCTTGTTTTAAAATAATTAACTCTAGGAATAGAATAATCCAAAACAAGCGGTTAAAACATTTAATATTATGTAGGATATTGCTAATTGTGTATATGTTGGTTTAATTATTAATATGTACTAAGAATGTCCTTATTCTTGTGGTTAAAAACCTGCCTAAATTAAATTGGGCTTAAAATCAGTGTAACCTGATTCATCCTGGGATGTCAACTATTTGAAGTCAACTAATTTGACTTTTGTAGACTTTTCTTTTCCTTCAGTGAAGAGCCCCTTTTAAAATTGGGGTCATCACTTGTCCTGCTTTAATGAGATAGTCCTGGATTTTCTTTGCCTACCCCAGGATACTGAGAAACACACACAAATCAGTGTAGAGTTAGAATCTTTCATGCCATCACCCCATAGCAGTTAGTTGCTCAGTGACAGATTTCTTTAGCTGCCTCATTTACACTCATTCCTTGTGTCTCAGAGGCTTTGGACTCCATGAAAGCCTCTTTGAACTCTTGTTTTCTGAAGAACGAATGTACCCTCCCTTTACAGTGTTGAGTTGGTTGGGGATTATTTTTGGAGATGTGATGACAACATCCACTTTGTTTTGCTTACACAGATGGTTACTACCTGCCTTACCTTCTCAATATTTGGGAAAATCCTTAGAAATCAAGCTCCATGGTTTAAGAGTTTTTTTTTTAATTGGACAGAGTTGTGTTTCCTAGTAGACCATTCCTTAAAAGTCTGATGGTTCTATAGTGTTAACATCTAAGATATCATAGGAATGCCCTGTTGAGGGTATTGCACTGAATAGGCAGTGTGATCTCTCAGTCCTTTACTATGATTTCATGTTAAAAAATGATCTTTTATCAAAACCTTGTGCGCATGGAAGAAATTATCTGCGTCTTAGGGTCTAGTTTACCTGTGTGAATTCTGAATGCCTTTTTATTATATTTGGATCACTATGTTTAATTATTCTGCCCTAATGTGGAAGTTGATTGCCCCTAAGAGTATGTTTTACAAACCACCCTTTAATTACTTATGTTAAATACTTACACAATGAGAATGTCAACTGAGCATAATCAACATAATTAGTATAATCAATTTTTTCCAGATTGGGGCTCAGGATGGTGCATTTTATATTCTTGTTCCTGCATAATTCTGCAGGTCACCAGTTACTAAAGTGGAACTTGATGTACTCATTCCATGAGACATAATAATGTTTCTACCACTTCTCTTAGAAAAATTATCTACTTCTCATTTACTTTCTGTTCAAATTAAAAAAAAAAACCAAATCTTACATAATGACCTTTGTTTGTCCTTTTTAATTTTGATTTGTAAATAAGTGTATTAATATGGCTTACATAATGGTGATTTAAATAGCACTCAGAGAATAATATTAAGTGATCATCCCCACCCCCGCAAAAAAAAAGAACTGGTGGTTTTCATTGAGTATATTTCAAATACTCTTCATGTACATTATTGAATCAGTCATTTTAAAAAGATTCCTGGTTTTGAGGAATCCCTACACATGAAAGGTTTATTTTTAAATATTGGTAAGTTCTTGACCTGTCCTAGAGCAATCATAGAATAAGGCTAGTAAATATGTCTATTGCTGACACGGATTCTTGCTACAAAAGAAATAGCTGCGTTCTTTTTTCATCTTAATCAACTGAGATTTCTTTATCAAATCCTTTAAGACATACTTACTAGGAAGTGTTATATGCTTTGAGAAACACTTAAAAGTGTAAAGAAAATGTGTTCAAGCTCCCTAGAAACTTAGTTTATTTTGTATTTAGCATGATTAACCTTGTTTGAATTCACTTTGATATTTTTCTCTAAATTATACCTTTTCAAAGAACTGACATTTTTTTTCCTATGGGAGTAGAGATAAATGACTCATTTCATAATAGCATAGAAATAGTGCAACCATTTACACAAATGAAAATTTGTAGATTTTATATACACTTATTCTGTGAATATTGATTTTCAAGAATTTGACTTACAGAATGAAATCTGTTCATGTGTATTTCAGGGTTGTGATATAACCTCATACATGTGTACGTTTTGTTCCTGGAAAAGAGGTTGAGTTGGCCAAATGTAGATGAGGCACTACAGAGGAAATGACTTTGGGACTGTTCATCTTTCACTGATAGCAATTGTGACTTTCAACCACTCTTGTCTCAGTATAATGAAGGAGCTTTAGAAGGTCCTTGCGCATCTCAGAACTTGAAACTTTCTAAAATTTAACAGCAAGTTAGAAGTATAATGGAAACATTCTATGAGCAGCAAGTGAAATTGGATTGCATTTACTTCTCACAGTTGATCTAACATCGCTTTGGCACATCATACAAAACCATTTACCTTCTCACTACATTAGCCATTTTTCCTTTGGCACACAGACTGTCTATGTGAATCATTTACAATTGTACAATTTTTCTCTTTACAGCTTTAGTAACTTCCGTTTTCAAGTGCTTCTCTCAAATTGTTTCTATCTTGCCAATTGCCTTTTGTTAAAATTTTAGAGTATACAAGCACTTTTTGAAATAATGCTCTTTTTCACAAAAGATGGTTCAGTTTAACTCAGTAGAATAATTACACCAGAAGGAGGCAGGCTATAGAAAGAAATAGTTCTGGATTTAAATGTAGAGTACCAGGGTTCAGATAACCAGCTCTGTCACTACCTGTGTGACCCATCCTGGCCTAAATTCCCTCATTTATAAAATAAGGAGTAGGACAAGAAGACTTTTTCATTTCTCAAATCTTTGGACCCATGTTTTAGTAGAGCAATAACAAATGATCTTGGTAGCCTAGAAGAAAGTGATTGACCTGGTATAAAGCCACCCAGGGGTTAGGGAGAAACTCTGTTGTACTTTAGTGTTGCTATTACAGATTTAAAGAATATATTCAAGAGGGTTTGCTATTAAGCGGCAGTACATTAGCCCAGTAAGATATTCTGTATGGTCCCTCATGTATACAATGTTCCTTTCTTTCATTTTTTGGGACATTGCAATAGCCCCATTGTGCTGCTTGCTATTATTACATGTAATTTAATTTTATTTTCATGATTCTGTAAACTTTGCTAGACCTAATCAATGTCCTTGTACTCACAGAAGTTGTATCCATTCATGATAAGATTATGTTGTACCTTTCACGCTCTCCCTAGATTGTTAAGTGATCCATAAGAAAAACGCTTACATTTTCTTTGGATCAGAGGAGGGGCTAATGTGAATGTGAAAATTCTATTCTGTAATATTTTATATATTCCATAATTCTGTTATGCTTTATAGCTATTCTTTTCTGATATTGCCTCACACTCCCACCCCCCCCATGCTTTGAACGTCTGACCTTATTCATCCTAGGCCAACAAAACTGTACCTGTTTGACATTCTGCTTTGTTATGGTTCTGTGTTTCTTGACTGAGGCTATATCCTGGGGTTATGCACAGAGCTAATATCCTTTTTATCTAGGGCTAAATGAGATTGGGCTGCATTCACAGGATGTACAGGACTGATGCACACCCTGCATGCACGATAGGGGGTTATATAAGCTGTATTCATCACACTAGGACAAAGGTCCTGGGTCAGAGACAAAGACATGGGCTTTGGAGTACTCAGGCTAAGTCCCATTGTATTTCTGACGTCACTACCGTATTTCAAGCTAAGATTGCTTTTGTAAGAGCTCTGCTCTCCATGGTCTTTGGTTGCTAACTGGAGTCCAGCTTTATTGTAAGACCAGTCCTCTCTCAATAAACCTACTTCTTTTTGGCTTGGGGGGGGAAAATTATATAACAAAACTATCTGGCTGAGTCGTGATTGGAAAATTGAGGGAGAAACCACAGTGGGTTATCCTCCCAAACCAAGATCACACATTCGACCTTCCAGTAAATAACTAGAACTATACTGGTGGAACAGGAAGGGCCTGCAATCACAGCTCAGAGTTTAGAGCTTCAATCAAAGCCAGCAGCATTTGGATGCCCAGAGCCGATCCCTGTCTGAGCCTCTCCAGTCTTCCCAGATACTCCAGAGTGAGCTGAGACAGACGAGATCTTCTGAAGGGGAAGAGAGAAAGCAAGATGATCAAGGAGCTGGATGCCCCTTGTTCTAGGAACACCTGCCTGCACTCAGACTTGAATGGCAAGGCAGCATCCTTTGAGATATGAGCCAGATCTAGGTGTGGGAGATAAACCTAGTCAGTCTACAGAGGAGCGAGCAGAGATTCGAGGCAAGAGCAATGGGAGGTTCCATAGAGCAAAGCAATGACTGAAGGGCCCAAGGTGAGTAGGGGAAGACTATAAAGCCAAGCTTCGTCAGAAGCTACAGTGAGTTGAGTTTCTATGAAGAGAGGATGATTTCTAGTCTGCACACATACTCTGCCTTATGCTGTGAAGGGGCAAATGGATCTTAAGCAGCCCTGTTGCAAAAGAAAACAGGCAAAATGGCAAAACAATAATAAAGTTTTAAAAAAATATGAACATAAAGAGCAGAGTTCTATGTTGTTTTCTTGAGCTATAGCTAGATCATGGAAAACTCTTGACCCACTCATATTTGACATGCTATCAGCCCCATGAGTAGAATGCAAAGCCATCAGAAATTTCAGAGAGGCAGATTTAGGCTTAAATTGTCAAAGCAATTCCGAGGTACTACAGGTATTTTCCTAGCACAATGCCTTGTGCTCAGTGGGCAATTAAATATTTGCTGATAAAAATGGATGTTAAAAAGCCTTTATTTAGTACTTAGCATGTGCCAAGCACTGTAGACACAAAAGCCACATAATCCTTGCCATTAAGGAGCTTAGTGCCTGGCTCTTCCACCAGAAAATACAGGTAAAAAGGGACCCCAATTGACAAGAAACAGAAGTAGGCTCTTCCTGCATTCCAGAGGTGTTCAGAAAGATTACTGAAGACTGACAGAGACTGAGAGAGGGAGGATCCCAGCTAAGCCAGAGTGAGCTCATGTAAATGGACTTGAATGAAGATGCTGTAATGAGGTTACAAGCTGGTGTATACTGATAATTAGAGCCCTCGTGTGTCAACAGAAGGGGACAGAACATCCCCATCGTTTGCAGTGGAGGAGGCAGAGCCTAACTGCACTGGGAGCACTGGGAGCCCTGGCAAGAGAAAGGGTAAACTCTTCCTGGGCATCCTGGGGGCCTTGTAGGAGGCCTGAAGCCACTGCAATCTCCAACATCCAATTGGGGCCAGTAGAAGACACAACCAACTCCTGCAGGAGCATATCGCCAAGATACCGAAACAGGAGCCAAGCACTGAGGAGGAGGGACGTGAGGCCTCCTTATAAGCCGCCCATCCAGAGGGCAAGGACAGTGGCATACAGCTACCAGAGGGCATGGGATTGAATGGAGTCTACATACCAGGCCAGTGTCTGAAGTCTGACGGTGGTGCCAAATTGCAGTCCAAAAACTGATGCTGGAAGGGAGCAATAAAAGAAAACAAGCAAACAAAACAAAAGTTCTTTAGCGCTTAGGAACACCGAGAGGTAGAGTCAGAAGGTGCCAGCAGAATTTCAGCAGAAAACAATGCCTCAGTCCTAAGCCCCAAAGAACAGTTGAAAGAAATGAAGCAAGAAACAAAATTTTCTCAAGGTTGGTTTTTTTAAATTTATTATTGTCGTCTATACATACGCCTCATTCCTAACTTGGGCTTCTTGCAGGAGCATAGAGCAAGGCCTGTCTGGAGCTCCTAGACAACTCCCTGTTCTAAGGGTCAGTCTCTCCTGATCTGTCGTCACTTGGATATCTGTGCCCAGAATCGAAGATTGGCCGCCTTGGTGTTTCGCTGACCACTACCCTGGCATACTTGGCACCTCTGACTTCTTCTCGCTGACTTGTTCATCTCCATCCTCTGACAAAGTTATCAAATTGACACGGTGCATGACTTCATCTGACAGATCTCTGCCCCATTCCCATTCAAGCCTCCAACTCATGCCTAACTTCCCCCCTCACACCCTTAAAGCTGATACAAAACGGGAACGGTAGGAGCATCTGTCTCCGAGGGTTGTGAGGATCAAAAGAGATGTGTCTAAAGGGTTTTCAAACCTTAAAGTGCTAAATAAATGTGAACCTCTATTTTTCCAGCCTTGTTTTTAGAGGAGACCCAGATCAAATGACTCACCCAAGCACTCAGAGCTGCTAAGTCATGATCTTTTCACTATAACAGAATGAACACAGCCGAGAGAGAGAACCCTAATTGTTCCTTGTTCTGAGCCCTTCTTACCTGACACCATGTTTTATTCTAACCCATCTGGAAGTCCCTTTAGTTTCTCTGTTCTATTCCCTATTCTCTTTTTTAAGCTGCACATCCCTCCTACTAACAAACTGAAGGTGGCGCCTCATCCTTAATTATGATTTGGGTTGTTTGGTTTGTTTGGTTTGGTTTTTAGTCTTTCAGAAAAAAACTTGGCAAAATCAGGCTCTTCCAACTGAAAAACTTGAAAAAACTTTTCTGAAGTCGGGCACCAAAAAAAAAAACCCCAAACAATTCTTTACATTTCAAAATAAAACTATTTAAATTAAACCTATTTCCCAAAAGTCACGAATGCCGAGACTTTACACTTCAGTCTGAAACAGCAAACAAAATGGGATGTGGTGCCATGAAAAGATCCATGGATTGGAGTCAGAAGACCTGGATTTTAAATCTCACCTCTAATCCTTAGTACTCATGTGACTTTAGGCAATCCACTTAACACTGCTAAGTCTGTTTTCTTATTTTTAAAATGAGGAAACTGGACCAGATGAATTCTAAGGTCCCTTAAAGTTCAACCTATGATCCTGGATGATAGGAATGCTGATTTTATCCTGTCTGGCCTTGCTAAAAAATGGCCCTTGTCTCATTTTTTGGAAAAGCATCTGAAAGCCAGAGGACAGGTAGGTGAGGAAGTGGATAGAATGATTGACCTGGAGTCCGGAAGACTTGAGTTCAAATTCTGCCTCCGCCTTCCCAACTTTATGACCCCAGGCAAGTTGTCTGATTCAGTTTCCTCATCTATAAAATGGAGATGATACTAATACCCTCTCCCCAGCTAAAGAGGCTAAGAGAGGTAGTGTTTGTAAAATGCTTTGCAAACCTTAAAGTACTATTAAGTGTTACTTATTATTAGGAAAAGTTGAGATGAATGGAAGCTGGAACGACAGGATTTAGGTGAGGGATCAATAGTGGCTTCCTGGGTCTGTTTCTAGCAGTTTAATCCTTTGAATGTAGTTTATTTTTAAGTGTTTTAAAAATAGGTTAACTATTGAATTATTTGAGAACCAGAAACATCACAGCATTTCAGAGCCACAGGGAGCCTCAAAGATTGTCCAGTACAATTTGTAAGGTAAATCGAATTCCATTTTTAACATTCTCAAACATATCTCTACCCTGCAAAGAATTATTTGTTTTTAAATTGTATTTAATCCACAAGAATTTTATTACTAATAAATATTTTTACAGTTTTCCAGCCCTTGCATGCATTTTTTAAAATGATTGTTATCTAACAATAGATTTTTTTTAAAGAATTCTGAAAAGAGATCTCAATTCTCAGATTATAGTGGGAAAAGCACCCATTTGTCATCAGAGAACCTTGGTTGGCATCTCACTGGGTTCAGCTAACTACTTCAAACTGCTTTACGTAAATAGCTTCACTTTTCTGGACTTCATTTCCTTCATCTGCAAAATGGTGGAATTGGAATTGGGTGACCTTCTAAGGTCCATTTCAACTCTACGTCAGCTTCAGCTGAGGACTTACCCTCTGCAGTCATACCCTTTGGACTGGAACAATTCAGACCTCCAAGATAGCAATCTTTTTTCCCTCCCCCAAGGGTTTGGTTTAATGTTTATTCACAATATACCTCTGTGCCCAGCCTCTCCTCTTCCAGAATGCTGGCTACTCCTGTTATCAGTCAGTCAACATTTATTAAAGGACTTCTTTGTGTCTGCCACTGTCCTAAGCAGTGGGGATACCAAGACAAAAAAAAAATAGCCTTTTACCTCAAGTAGTTTACAATCTTATGTGAAAAATCGCCACTTTTAAAAAGCTGAAAAGAGGGGAGTCAAGATGGCAGCTTAGCAAGCAGCAAAAGTTCAGACCTCATGGAAGACCCTTCCTTACCAATACAGACTGAATGCTCCTAGGGCACCGAAATTCAGTCTGAACAACAGGACAGAAGTGGGGAACCCTTCTTCTGGACTCAAAAGGTATGCCCCCCAAAAGCTGGAATCCCAGAATACTCAGGGCTAAGGGGAAGGCAGAGCGAAGGTCCCAGGTCCCCTCCCCCACAACCCAGAGGGCTGAGCCCCCAGCAGCAGTTGGAACCTCTGAGCAGGCAAAGGTGCTGGTTTGCAGGGTATACCTTGTGAGCAGTGGGGTGCAGGGCTCGGAGCATCCAGCTTGGACAGCGGGGAGGAAGCCAGGGAGAAATGGGCTGTGGCTGGGTCCCTCCATCAGGCTCCAGTCTCACCATTACCTCGGGGCACATCCAGACCAATCCAGTTAAATCTAATCCCATCAGAACTCCTCAGAGTTTAGGGAGGCGGGCAAAGGCACTTGCAGACAGCAGAGAAGCAGCTGGAGAGAACTGGAGAGAGCCTGGGCGGCCCAGCCTTCCAGGAGTCTTCAGAGCCTCAGTGCTTCATACCACATACAGCCCAACCCAATTGAACTCAATCCAATCAAAAGCCTCCAGAGGACAGGGAAGCTAACATTCCTCCCCTAGGGACTGTACCAAGAGATCTGACAAAGCTCCAAGAGGGGAGACTGACAGCCCCAAAACCAAAACAAAATGAGAGGAGCAAGAGCGCAGCCAGATATGGGGAGCAAAGATGGGGTTAACTCAAGCAAACAACAGAAAAAGAAGAAAGAAATTATAATAGACAGCTTCTGCACAGGTAATGAGCAAAGAGCAAATGAAACCGAGGGGGAGGACCCAGCAAAGGAAAAATCAGAAATCCCAGCGAATTGGATATAGGCTTTGGAAGAACTCAAAATGCAATTCAAAACACAATTAAGAGAGGCTGAAGACAATTGGGAAAAGAACTTAAAAACTAAGATAAGTCATATGGAAACAGAAAATAGTGTCTTGAAAGCCAAAATCAACCAGCTGGAAAATGAGGCAAAGAAGATGAAAGATGAGGTTAAGAAGATGAAAGATGACCTCCAAAGAAAATCCGACCAAAAGGAAAAGGACGACCAAAAAACTAAGGATGAAATCCAGTCTTTAAGAACCAGAATACAACAACTAAAATTGAGCGACCTCACAGGGCAGCAGGACACTATAAAACAAAACCAAAAGAATGAAAAAATTGAGGAAAATATGAAGCATCTCATTCACAAAACAGAGGATTTAGAAAATCGTTCAAGGAGAGACAATTTAAGAATTATTGGCCTACCAGAAGACCATGACAAAAGAAAAATTATATAATTTATATATTATATATATCATATATAAAAAATATATTATTATATTATAGGAAATTATTGAAGAAAACTGCCCTGAAATCCTTGAACAAGAGGGGAAAGTGGAGATTGATAGAATGCACAGATCACCTCCTGTACTTAATCCCCAACTGACAACACCCAGGAATGTTATAGCCAAATTCAAGAACTATGAGACCAAAGAAAAGATATTACAAGCTGCCAAGAAGAAGTCATTCAGATACCAAGGAACCACAGTGAGGATAACTCAGGGTCTGGCTGCATCCACACTGAAAAAAAGAAAGGCATGGGATACGATATTCCGGAAAGCAAGAGACCTAGGTCTACAACCAAGAATCAACTACCCAGCAAAACTGACTATATTCTTACAGGGGAAAGTATGGTCATTTAACAAAATAGAAGAATTTCAAGAATTCGTAAATAAAAGACCAGACCTGAACAGAAATGTGATGTCCAAGCACAGAACTCAAGAGAATCATCAAAAGGTAATTAAGAAAGAGGAGAAAAAAGAAAAAAATTTTAAGAGACTCAATAAGTTAAAATGATATGTATCCCTATAAGAAGAGGTCATTGGTAACTCTTAAGTAACTATAATTGGTAACTATAAGAAGAGGTTATTGGTAACTCTTAAAAACTGTTGTTATTAACTGGGCAGCAAAAAGAAGTATTCTTAGAGGGAACAGCAACAAACTGTCTAGGATGAAAGGACAAGACATAAATAGGTATATAGATATATGCATGCAAAAATACATATGCATGAGTATGCATATATATATATATATATAACTAGAGCTTAAAAATAGGTGAATATTAAAAGAAATGGGAAAAGAAACAAATGGGGGTAAATTTATATGTCATAAAGAAGCTCATGGTGGGAGAGGGAAGAACATCAATACACTGGAAGGGTAAAGAGGTCAGAGACAGGAAATACTCAACTTTTACGTGCTTTGAAAGTGACTCAAAGAGGGAAAAACAATCCATTGGGGGCAGAGAATAGATTTGCACTCTATAGGGGAGTAGAAGGGTAACAAACGATTTAGTGGGGAGGGAAGCAGTACAATAGAGGGAGGGAGCAGGGGGTTAATTTTAGAAAGACTACAGGGAAAAAAAAGGGGGGAGATAAATAGTGAGGGCGGTAGAAAGGGAAGTAAAATAAGGGTGGGAACAAGGGGGACTTTTCAAAAGCAAACATTGGTGTAGAAGGAAATAGTGAAAGAAGAAAAGGCAGGTAAAGGAGCAGAAATCAAATGCTGGGAAATACACAGCTAGTAATCATAATTCTGAATGTGAATGGAATGAACTCACTCATAAAATGCAAGTGAATAGCAGAGTGGATTAGAGTCCAAAACCTACCATATGCTGTCTACAAAAAACACATATGAGAAAGGTAGATACACATAGGGTGAAAGTAAGAGGGTGGAGCCGAATCTATTGGGCATCAACTGACAAAAAGAAGGCAGGAGTCGCAATCATGATATCCGACAAAGCCAAAGTAAAAATAAATCTAGTTAAAAGAGACAGGGAAGGTAATTGCATCCTGATAAAAGGCAGTATAGACAGTGAGGAAATATCTGTACTCAACATGTATACACCAAATGGCATAGCATCCAGATTTCTAAAGGAGAAACTAGAGGAACTCAAGGACAAAATAGATAGAAAAACTATACTAGTGGGAGACCTGAACCTTCCTCTATCAGAACTAGATAAACCAAAAAATAAATAAGAAAGAGGTAAGAGAAGTGAATGGAATCTTAGAAAAATTAGAGTTAGTAGACATGTGGATAAAAACAAATAGGGACAAAAAGGAATATACCTTCTTTTCTGCAGCACATGGTACGTTCACAAAAATTGACCATGTATTAGGGCATAAAAACATTGCAAACAAATGCAAAAGAGCAGAAACAATAAATACAACTTTCTCAGATCACAATGCAATGAAAATAATAACTAGTAAGGGAACATGGAGAGGTAAATTGAAAATTAATTGGAAATTAATATGATTCTCCAAAACCAGTTAGTTAAAGAACAAATCATAGAAACAATAACTTCATTGAAGAAAATGACAATGATGAGACATCCTTTCAAACTCTATGGGATGCAGCCAAAGCAGTACTCGGGGGTGGGGGGGTGGGGGGGATTTATATCCTTGAGTTCATATATAAACAAATTAAGAAGGGCAGAGGTCAATGAATTGGGCATGCAAATTTAAAAACTAGAAAGCGAACAAATTAAAAATCCTCAGATGAAGACTAAATTAGAGATCCTAAAACTCAAAGGAGAAATTAATAAAATCGAAAGTCAAAGAACTATTGATTTAATAAATAAGACTAGAAGCTGGTACTTTGAAAAAACAAATAAAATAGACAAAGTACTAGTCTAATTAAAAAAAGAAAAGAAACAAACCAAATCGACAGCATCCAAGATGAAAAAGGAGACCACCTCTAATGAAGAGGAAATTAAGGCAATCATTAAAAACTACTATGCCCAATTATATGGCAACAAATATGGCAATCTAGGTGATATGGATGAATACAAATTGGGAAACAATCTTCATCAAAACCTCCGACAAAGGTTTAATTACTCAAATTTACAAAGAGCTAAATCAATTGTACAAAAAATCAAGCCATTCTCCAATTAATAAATGAGCAAGGGACATGAACAGGCAGTTCTCAGCCAAAGAAATCAAAACTATTAATAAGCACATGAAAAAGTGCTCTACATCTCTTATAATCAGAGAGATGCAAATCAAAACAACTCTGAGGTATCACCTCACACCTAGTAGATTGGCTAACATGACAGCTATGGAAAGTAATGAATGCTGGAGGGGATGTGGCAAAGTAGGGACACTAATTCATTGCTGGTGGAGCTGTGAATTAATCCAACCATTCTGGAGGGTAATTTGGAACTATGCCCAAAGGGTGCTAAAAGACTGTCTGCCCTTTGATCCAGCCATAGCACTACTGGGCTTGTACCCCAAAGAGATAATAAGGAAAAAGACTTGTACAAGAATATTCATAGCTGCGCTCTTTGTGGTGGCCAAAAATTGGAAAATGAGGGGATGCCCTTCAATTGGGGAATGGCTGAACAAATTGTGGTATGTGTTGGTGATGGAATAGTATTGTGCTAAAAGGAATAATAAAGTGGAGGAATTCCATGGAGACTGGAACAACCTCCAGGAAGTGATGCAGAGCGAAAGGAGCAGAACCAGGAAAACATTGTACACAGAGACTGATACATTGTGGTACAATCGAAGGTAATGGACTTTTCCATTAGTGGCGGTGTAATGACCCTGAACAAAATCTGCAGGGATCTAAAAAACACTATCCACAAGCAGAAGATAAACTGTGGGAGTAAAAACACCGATGAAAAGCAACTGCTTGACTACAGGGGTGTAGGGGACATGTCTGAGGAGAGACTCTAAATGAACACTCTAATGCAAATACCAACAACATGGAAATGGGTTTGAATCAAGAACACATGTGATACCCAGTGGAATTGCACGTGGGCTATGGGAGAGGTGGTGGGAGAGGGGGGAGGGAAGAAAAGAAAATGATCTTTGTTTCCAATGAATAATGCTTGGAAATGACCAAAGAAAAATAAAAAAATAAATAAAAATAAAAATAAATAAATAAAAGCTGAAAAGTGGATGGTTAGAGAATCTAGGAGGTGTTCCCAAACCACCTTCCACATTCTTCTTTCAGATGGAGAAAGGGGCCCTAAGACAAAAGGGCTTTGAATTTGAGATACAAATTCCAGGGTTGATGTGATCTTGCAGAAAAATGAAGTTCCTGTTATAAATGTAGATATGGTACCCACTTCTCATTTAGAAACTGTTACACATACAATGCATAATGACATGTTTTGTCTTAGTAAAAATAAAAATGTATTCAGATCCACAAAAGTATAAAAGAAATAGAAATAATTAAATTTCCTTTTCCCCAATGACATTTGAAAACAATTCCCAATATTCACTATTTAAAAATTTTTATTTTTATTTATATTTTATTTTTTAAAATATTTTTCTATGATCCCATGATTCATTATTCTTTCCCTCCCCCTCTTTTCTCCCTCCTTCTAGATCAATATTCACTTTTTAAAAAAATTCCAAGTTCCAAATTCTTCCTGATTCTAGGCCCAACTGTGCCACTTAGTTGCTAGTAGATCTATCCACTGCCAACTTGCAAAAGATGATGGCCAAATAAACAGAAAGGTCTCAGGAAAGAATGAGGGGAAGGGAAATGGCCTGTGCTATGGTGCTCCTCTCTCATTCATACTCTACTTCATTCCACCAGCATTTGTAGACATTGGAATTTTCCTCTTCCCTCCTGGATGGAGCAGCACTGTTGCCCATTCTGAGGCTTTTGCTCATGCCTACATTTATTTCCAGACTTTAGACTTGATGGGGGGACTCCTTGACAGTCTTTTGAGACCTCACTTATTTCTGTATTAGAAGCAATAGCCATGAATCCTGTTGATTTCCTAAACAAACACTGGACTCTTGATGTGATCTGAAAATAGAAGAATATATAGCAGAACTATCACTATATCCCTCTTTGCTCTGATCATGTTTGGTTTTTTATTTTTTCCCAAGTTTGTAAGGGGGGGGGGGAAGTGTTTATTTTTAAAAGGGTTGGATTTTATATTTTAAGAGTGTGGTTCCCAGGAATTTAATTATTTCCAAAGAGATTTTATTTACAATTTCATTACAAAATGTAGAAAGAGTGAAGTAAGAAAATCAAGAGAGAGGATAAGGTAAGATATCTAGTCTGAGCACTAAGTAATTTACTCTCAGCTCCTGGCTCAAAACCAGGACCAAGAGAATTGGTACTAGGGAAGTCTCTTCTGAAAAATATCCAGGAAGAGTCAGCTTTTTCACTCACCATGTTCATGTTTTCTCTCTCCCAAAGTTGACAAGCAATTCCACTGGGTTATACATACATATTATCACTCGAACCCATTTCCATATTATTCATTTTTGTAAAAGAGCAATCCTTTAAAACCAAATCCTAAATCACATGCCCATATAAACAAATGATAAAGCACATGTTTTCTTCTGAATTTCTCCTCCCACAGTTCTTTCTCTAGATGTGGATAGTATTCTTTCTCTTATGTCCCTCAGTGTTGTCTTGGATCATTGCATTGCATTTTAGTAGGTAAGTCAATCGCATTTAATTATCTCACAATGGTTCAGTTACTGTGTATAATGTTCTCCCGGTTCTGCTGATTTCACTGTGCATCAGTTCATTCCTTACAGCATAACAGTATTCCATATGATCATGTTTCTTACTGTGCTCAGATAATAACTGTGAGATTGGGCAAGTCACTTAACCCTACTGGCCTCAGTTTCCTCATCTGTAAAATGAGTTGGAGAAGGAAATAGAAAACTGCTCCAGTATCTGTGCCAAGAAAACCCCAAAATAGGGTCATGAAGAGTGGGAAACGTCAAATGACTGGATAACAAAGTTTGCAGTGATGAGAGACAGTGGTGATGCAGACACTGAGACATATCACCATTCATGGTCCCCTTGGGAGCAAACCCATTTCTTCCCTGAATTGGGTGCCAGACTGTGAGCAATGGTGTGAGGCAGCACCCAGAAAAACTCCTGGAGATTGGAAGTGAATTGAGAGTGTTTCATATTTACTGAATTTTCCTAATATTTACTTGCATTTGGCTTTTCAGTAAATTTTCTTTGTTGTCATCTCACAATATAATTCATACTATGATTAGAAAGAGAGATGAGACCCATGTGCAACAAAGTATATACGAGGCTGGCTCATTCTATTGGGCTGCATGTGTTCTGGACTCCATGTTAAAAGGCATGTGCAGCCAGAGGCTCCCAGTTGGTACCATGGTTGCCATGATGACAGGAAGTTTGTATCAGAGAGAATTGCTGTTGAGTCAAAAAGATCCTCCCATTCAGACTTTAATAGAAGAGTACAAAGTCTTGCCTTTCTCTTGCCTCTTCTTTTTTGAGTGCATCACTTGAGACTCTACTTGGCTTATCCTTGGTTTCCAGCAAGGAGAGGGCAAGTTATTCCTATCCTCCTCTCTTCCTTCCATCCCCAACTCCACTCAACAGCTACAGTGACTGCAAACCCAAGGCAACAAGAATATATTGTTTAGGTGAGCCTGAGATTGGATTTCGGGTCCCCCCGACTGCCTATTCTGTTTTCTGTTTCTTTCACCGACTGTAACACCAAAGAGAAAACTGGAGAGATGGGCATTTCCAGCATTGGTGGCTCTTTTGTGAGTTTAAGGAGTCAAGATATTTTAGAGCCACTAACTCAGGTGCTAATTGGCACAGAGAGAGAAGCTTTCTACAACTATAGCCTTTTGGAACAAGATGTCTACAACCAGAAAGACTGAATCCCCGGATTACCAGACATTGTAGAACTTGAATAACTGATCAGGGAAGACAAATAAAAATGCTGTGTCTCTGTTCAAAAGTCCCACGAGTTTTCCAGCAGTTTTTGCCTCCTGGAAGAATATAATAAAAGTGATGGGTGTCACATTTTGTTTTAAACGTGTGTGTTTTTGATCCCAATAGAAATTTGGGGATCCTTATCCCATTCATACTTGCACTGCTAGGATGGATCTTCAAAGTACAACTGGCTATATCTATCTCCCTTAGATTCTAAGGATAGCCAGAAATTAGTGTTTTCCACTAATATTGTTGTCTCAAGTCACAATGCTGTTGTGTTCTCCACAGTTTCACCCATTTAGTGCCAGTTAATATCTCCTCGTTATCAATACCATTGATTAGTGCCCCACTCTCATCTTAACCTCAGTATCACCACAGGAAGTAATTACTGTCAATTCACTCTTACGGAGTATTTGCTGAGAAACATAGAAAGAAAAGAAATATAAATGCATTCTCTCAAACTAGGACCACATTCTGCCTCCTCCTGCTTTGGTCTGTAGGTTGCCATTAGGCACATTGACCAGTCCTCTATTACATGTTAATGCACTTATGACTCTTCTGTTTCAAACTTTTTTTTTTTTAAACCCTTACCTTCTGCCTTAGAATCAATACTGTGTGTATCAGATAGGAAGTGTCTTGAGGCCAGATTTGAACCCAGGACCTCCCATCTCTAGGCCTGGCTCTCCATCCACTGAACCCCTTCAAACATTTCTTAAAAGCTGGAGGAAATAAATGGTAGTTCTATATCTGGTATCTACTACTTTATATACCAAGAACTTTTCTAAAAGGAAACTTGTTCATTCTTTTTGGGATACAAGGTTATATGAAGGAACCTAAAGACAAATTAGGCCCACTGAGGGAAAGCATCCATAATTAGCAATGTGAATTTCAAAACTATTCCACCCTAATTGGACCATTCTTTAGAAGATCTGATTTAGCTATTTCCTGATCAATAACAATAGAGATACTTGGAATAACAGAATCAGGTCTTGGAAACCCACATTCTCCACCCTACTCAGTGTAACAAGATTAGGAAGGGCTGCATCAAACTCAATATTTAATTATTTGAGAAAATGGTCTTCAATAGATGTGCAAGAAAAGGACAGACCTCTGGGAGGTCCCAAGTCAAGCTTGAGCCACCATTGGCACATGTGAGATGCAGGAAGTGAGGGGTAGAGAGCAACTCGGGAGTTCTTGGGACTTCCTGTGAGGAGGACTAGAGTTGAGTTCGATCCTGGAGCTTGAGCTTGGAGAATCCCGGCAGACAGCTTTCCTTCAGACCAGTCACATGAGTGATAAGGACTGACCCCTTTCCCTGCCTTGGCTTTCCAGAGCCTTAACGCCCGCTTTGGCTCAGCCTGAGCCAGAGTGGTTCTGAGTTAAACTCCTTTCTTTCTCTCCCTCTTTCCTTCTCTCCCTCTCTCATCCTCTAATATTTTCTTCCTCCTGTTGTAATTAAATCACCATAAAAATTTGACAGCTGACTTGGGTATTTTATTATTTGGGATTTCCCTTGGTGACCATTTAAATTTAGATTTTTTCAATCTCAACCATAATTTTCACCCTTTACAGCAGACATTCTTTGTGGCTGCTTTTCCTCAGTGGGACTAATTTGTCTTTAGGTTCCTTCATATATCCTAATGGGGGAAACCATAGAATGAACCAAACCTAAACTTTGTTTAAGTTCTACTGTGGGACAGGGGATAGGTGCAAGGTGAACTAAAGAAAATGAGAAGAGATTGATGTTATCTCTTAGGAATCAATCTTCAGCCTGAGGAGAAAGGAGGGGGAAAGACAAATAATGGAATTGCTATATAGGAAATGATACTGAGATCTAATTGGATGATGTAGAATCCTGGTGAGGGAAGAGCTAACAGGGATTACTTGTTCAGAGTCAATCTAGCTCTTTTGCTGTAACTTTTGTTCTAATTGGACAAGAAAATAAATTCCAGGAGATGGAAGGAGCATAAAAGGAAAGGATTGTTCCTATCAACAGTGGAGCAGAGATCTCAGAGGACTGAGTAAAGGAAACAGGCAGAGGAAGAGAGGGTCTTGGGAGAGGTAGAGCTCGGTTGGAAAGGGAAGAGTATACAGAGGGAGATAGCAGGAGAACGAGCTTTTCATCCAGGTAGGAGGCAGCTCTGAATGGCATATTAGAGAAACACTAGGTTGGGACTCAGTCATAGAACAGTCAGGTTAAATAGAGTTGACAAAAGCTAACAGAATAACTCTGTCCCCAACTACTAATTAGACTGTTAGTATTATGGTGACTTGGCCATCCCAACTCACAAATGCTTTTCACTTGATTTAATGATATTATGCCTGGGTGGGGAAGACGATCAAGGGTTATGGCAACCTGGAAGTACTGAAGGTACCAAAAGACATTTGTTGAATCCTCTTTCCCAACTGGTTCCTACTCAACTTGATTATGGAGATAAAAGAGGGGAAACCAAAGGTTGCTGGAGAGGGAAAGAGGGCTTTGTTGGGGTTCCTCTTTCACGTATTACACGGGGCTACAAATATGCTTTGTATTTCCAAGTCTCACATGGGCCTCAGCACCCAGCAGGTTCTTAATATTTGTTGAATTAAAAGACCTCTGATATAGCCATTTCTGATAGGAAACTACTCTGCTTGTATTTCCCTGGTTAAATTTCACTTAGCTCCAATGTGTGGTCATAGACTCTAGTAGTTTGTAGTCATATTAGTTAGAGGAAGAGTCAGACTTTCAAGGGACAAACTTCACATTTTTTTGGCACTTTAACCTGAGCTGCTGCTGCATGCTTATTCTTGAGTCATCCATTGCTACCATGGTGCATGTAACTATGGGAGTAGCTGTTTATGGCTCAGATCTCTTTGTTTCGTAGAAGACAGAAAGTAAACTACTCAAAGAAGGACTTATTTGGTTGCTATTTGATGGAGTAAACATTCAAGAGACTCCATCTGCCTCTGGAAAACCATGTTGCTGCAGTGTCAAAGAACAAAGATCTTTGCATAGTTCTTGGGAAGAGATGAAGGAGCCAGTAGACACTACAGTTCTGATGTGACTAATTCATATATTTTTTTGGTTACTCCTTTTCCACTTACTGCACTCTCATCTCTTTTTACAGACTGTTCTAAGACTTGGAAATTGTTTCATGATAAATCCCAGGTAGCATAGTAGTGGATTGTTGGGGTTCAGAACTAAGCATGGGAAAAATGAGTGCTCGTCATGAATTCTCTATAAGGGTTGTTGAGGTTTGCTGCCCCTGTAGTCCTCTGACTTTTGTCACTGGATCCCTTAACCCCATTCTGCTTCAGGCTCTCAGAGTAGTTCTGGTCCTAGTCATAGGGAATTTAAAGAGCTTTCAGAGTAGCTCAGGGACGTAGTACTAAAACAGCCTTTGTCTTTGCTTTCACCATGACCTGTTTGCCTGTTTCCAATCATGAGACATTTATCTTGCCCCTTCTACTCGATCAATTAGACTTTATCAAGCACCTACTATGTGCCAGACACTGTACTCGGCACTGAGGTTCAAAGACAAAAAATTAAACCATCCCTACTCTCAAAGTTCTTAGATTCTGTTCACCGAGACCATATATACTCACAGAACATGTATTTACAGAATAAATACAGACTAAACACAAAGGAGTTAAGGAAGGAAGGCACAAACAGTTGGGAGTGTGGCTAGGTAAAAAGTTGACTAGAAAGTGGTACTTGAGTTGAGTCTCTAAGAAAGAGTGGGATTTGGTGAGGTCTCCACCTGTTGTAAAGGGTGAAATTATGGTTGAGACTGAAAAAATCTAAATTTAAGTGGTCGCTAAGGGAAATCCCAAATAATAAAATACCTAAGTCAGCTACCAAATTTTATGGTGATTTAATTGATATAGTAGAGAAGATTTTAAGAAGAAGGAGGAAGGAAGGGGCTAGTACCAGGCAGGAAGATAGGAGATCTAGAAAGTAAGGTTTTGAGTGTGAAGGAGGAAAAATTCAGCCTGACCTCCAAAGAGGCTTAGCTAAGATGTCCGAACCTGAAATCAGCTCCAGGGCAAAACTCACCATCCAATACTCCAAGATGTTGGAACGCTTAGCGCGCTGCCAGCCAGAGTCGTTTCTCCAGGGAAAGAGAGAAAGGCAGAAACTGGCATGTCTTATATGGACGTTTTTACATAATTTTTCTGCATCTCATCTGTACCAATGAGGACTTAGCTTGACTTAGGATAGACCAGATGTCTGTCCTTTTTTTTGCACATGTCTGTTGAAGGCCATCTCCTCAGATAATTAAATCTTGAGTTTGATGCAGACCTTTCAAAATCTTGTTAAACTGAATAGGGTGGAGAATGTGGAGTTTCTAAGACCTGATTCTGTTATTCCAAGTATCTCCATTGTTATTGATCAGGAAATAGCTAAATCAGATCTTCTAAAGAATGGTCTGATTAGGATGGAATAGTTTTAAAATTCACACTGTGAGGAGAGAGTGCTTTGCAGAAATGGGGAATGGACCTATAGATAGGATATGGAATAAATAACATGTGTGGAACAGAAAAGATAGTTTTCCTATGCCATAGGGAGTAGAAAAGGAAGTAATGTATAATGAGGCTAGAAAGATAGGTTAAGGCTCAGAATGTAAATGGCTTTAAAAGCCTAGGAGTATAGCTTCATTGATTCTAGGGGCAATAGGAGGCCACTGGAATTTGTTGACATGGTCAGATCTGCAGGTAGGGAAAATCTCTTTTGCATGGATTAGAGTAGAGAGAAATCTGAGCCAAAAAAGCCCAATGGGAATGTGATTACAATAATCTAGGCAAGTGATGATGAGGATTTTAACTAAAATGGCGGGCATGTAGGTAGAAGAAATATGTTGAGAGGTAGAAATGACATGATTTGGTAACTGTTTGGATATGTGTGTTGAGAAAGAATGAGGAGTCAAGAATGACATGATGGTTCTGAACCTGAAAGAATAGTTGACAAAAATAAGAAAATTTGGAAGAGAAGTGGGTTTGGTAGAACATGTTGAGCTTGAGATATCTCTGGGACATCCAGTGTGAGATGTCCAATAGTCAGTTGGTGATGAAAAACTGGATCTTGGGCAAGAGACTGAGGCTGGACATATAGATCTGTGAACTTAGAACTCAGTTCTCTTTTTTAGGTCTCTTTTTCAGAAGCATAAGATGCTGGAAGGGATGTCAAAAACCTTTAGTAAACAGCAAAGCTAAGCTCGTAACCAAGCCAAAACTCAAAAATCTTCTGATTCAAAGTCGAGCACTCTTTCTGATGGAGACAGGCAGGGGGCAGTGATAGAAATATGACCCTCATATTCTGAAATCTTGTCATTCTCATCAGTTAGCACTAGTTACATAAACTGTAAAATCTGTAACTTCAGCTTTAGTCAAGTAAAAATTGCAGAATCTGCATTATTAATCATTGGACCATTCTGTATTGTTAATCACCTGTATGTTGTGTACTGGGCCATCAGCTTTGTGCCTGCTCTGCATTATTAATTATTCACATTGTTGTGTATTTGCCTTAGTTTCAAACTATTAGGCATTATTAATTACTGATAGTGGTCATCTACTGTACTATATCTTCCCCCATGTTCTCATTCCAGAAGGGTAGTGAGATCTCTCCCATGCTGATAAATGATGGCAGGTGGACAATGAAGGGGAAGATGGGATGTGTGTGCTAAGAGCTCTCACAGTCCAGGGGGAATCCTCCAAACCTGAGCATGCTCCTTATTCCCTTTCTGGTGTCCTCAAAGTCATCTATGACGAGTCAAACCCCCAAACACACCTCCGCCTGAATTTGGTCATGACCATTTTCCAGGGTTTTCTGGCTGTAAGGAGAAAAAATGGAGATTTCCCTGGAATGGGAAGTGATAAGCCCCAAGACCCTAATAAATATGTAAACTCTGATCCACAGGGCTATTTCACAGATGGAGCTGCTACTCCATCACTCATGGGGCTACTCGATTAGCTCCAAGGCTACCCATCAGACCCAAGGCTCACCAGGCTATTCCACCAGCTATTAAACTATTTTACCACCTTAAATCTCTTCTTCTTCAAATAAAATTCTTTTCTAACTTTTGGATTGAATGGAATTGAGCCACCCATTCTTGGGGCAAGACCCTGCTGCAAACTTGGGTGTGTTTCTCCCACATTTCTACTCTACTTCTACTTCGTTTCCCTCTGCATGTTTTTGCTTTGGTCTGTCTTTTACAGGAAATAGGATCTTGCTCTGAATCGGAGTCTTTCTATCTGAATCTCTGCTACCTTCCACTAAGTAGATTAATGGCCGAAGCCAACTGCTAGTCCACTTGAGTTCTCTGTGGGTCTGTATGGTTTATAGGTTTCAGATTTCCCTCCACCTCCAGATTCCTTATCATCTTATTTGCTCTGTCAACCACAGCTGGGTTATGACATTAAAGTGAGAAAAAGCAATAATTTTAATTTTTAAAAAACCCACATTTGTTGGTAGAGGTACTTTCTGGGGTTTGTTTGTTTTATCTTCTTGTGTTAAATATAAACTAATTTCTATTGGCTAAACTTCTGGATAAATAATTATTGTTGGAGTTAATGGAAATTTTTGTTATTTATTTCTCATTTAGAAAATTTTAATTATTAGTTTAAATAGATCAGGGTTAAGTTATGTCAATTGTACACCATCTCCTTTTCTGATTATTATTCTTTCTTGGATTTTTCTTTTTTCTTTCTTTTTTTTTAACTAAGTCTGAACTTAGTTCGGACAAGTTTGGGGTCTGACTGTACCCAGGCAGCTGACTCAGGCATAACTTCTACATCAATAACAAGTATTTTCTTGTCAATTAAAATAGAATCTTGTTAATTTTGTATGGTATTATTTGGTGCTTGCCACATCCAGCACCAATTCTTCTCTCAAGGAATTGTTCTTGATATCAAAATGTGGTGAGGCCTCTGAAGAATCTACAAGCCTTTGGCCTCTCTTAATCACCCTTCTTGAAACATACTTCCCCATGTATTTTCCCATCCTTACCTTTCCCCATCTCTGTGTTAAAGTTATCAAGTCTCACAGTACATGTTAACTTCATCTGGAGGGTCTTACAAAGGTTTTTGGTAGAATTTCTCTATCACTTCAATTCTTAACAACTGATGTTGGCGTAGAAGTCACAATTATTTTCATGTTCTCTTTTTGCTGATACTTATCACCAGTTCTATAAAGTATGATGACCCAGGAAATGATGTTTCTTATTGCCTTTTGACATATAAAACCCACTCTCCCAACACTTTGCTTTGCTTTCCCCAAGAGCCATCCTTCCATTTAGCTACAATTTCCTTCTTTCTTTGGTTTGGTTTCTGCTAGGAATATGAAGACTGATAAGGTTCAGCTCCTCCAGAAATATGCTATCTGACAAGGATTTCACATCTAAAGTACCACTTATCAAGTAAAAGTTTATTAATGGTCAAAAAATTCTTGATTCTTGGCATCCATTGACTCCTTTCCCACTGCACTGTTGCTGTGACTGAAGAAGGCAAAGGGGATTGTATATAGATCCCAGAGGTCATTTTCCCCCTTTGTTTTATGAACTGCAATTAAAAATAACCCTTGTTTGCAGCCAGCCAGTCTATGGATAATGTGTGTATGCGTGTCTTTTTCTCATAACCAGTTAAATTGGTTCTCATAATTATTTAGCCCAGAGTAGAAAAGACTCAGGGGGCACGTAATAGCTGCGTTCAAATATTTGAAGGTCAATCATATGGAAAAGGGAGTTGACTGATTCTATTTAGCTCCAGGAAAGACCTGAGATGGAAGGTGACTTGAACTGAAGGAAGCTGGGGAGCCCAAGAGGCAGAGACTGTGGACAGTCTACAAAAAGCACCAGAGGCAGGAAGTTGAATCTTAGCTTTCTTCACCTCTAATAGATGTCTCATTCTAATTGAGGTCCAGTCTACAAGGCTGTATCGTTTAAAAGCCTCAAAGTCAGCCCTTTACGCCCTTTCCTTCTAATGCTCTGATCAGGCTGCTTGTCTTTCCTGGCATCAAGCCTGACCTGGGGAGGGGGGGGGGTAATTTCCTATTAAATTCTGCCTACAGGATTGCTTTGGGTCTTAGCCCTGGCCCAATAGAAGTAGAGAGAAAATGGACATCATCTGGGAATGATTGTCCTTCATTACTATTTGAGCTCAGCTGCTGACTCCATCCCTTTCCTTTTGGCTCAGAATCCCAGGTCACAGTTTTACCATATTCCAAAATATTACAGAAGCTTTAACAATACAATTTCTGCCCCATAGCATAGAGTAATCAGATCATCAAAGGCTCCCAGAGAACCTTGGGAATCTGTGGCTAGAGTGAAAGAGGAGGGGGAGGAGAACAGGGGCGTTGAGGAAAGCGGGGAAGGGTGAGAAGGTTTTCTGGCATTCTTTTCCTGTTGGTCATTGGTCTAGAAGGGACCCAAGTCTGGGACAGCCTGTACCAGTGGGAGCATTATAGAAATAGCTCAACCAGATAATCTCTTACAAAACTTTTTATACACCCTCATGTAATTCAATAAGCTCTTTGTCTCAAGTAGCTTCATCTCATGTGAGCAGTGATTTGAGATAAGCATATAATTACATTCCTTTCAGGACATGCCTGTGGACACCAAACTCTCCATTGTCAAGAAGGGAGTTTGCCATGCTGGAAATATAATCCTAACCTCCTGTTTCCACTGCAGTAGAAAGAACCCTGAACTCTCAGGGCCTGAGTTTAAACCCTGACTCTTCTACTCATTATTTGTTTGACCTTCGGTAAGTCACTTAACTTCTAGAGGCTTCTTTTGTTTATTGTTTTTCAGTCTCCTCCAACTCTTCATGACCTCATTTGGGGTTTTCTCAGCAAGTTACTGGAGTGGTTTGCCATTTTCTTCTTCAGCTAATTTTATGGATGAGGAAACTGAGGCAAACAGGGTGCATTGACTTGCCTAGGATCACACAACTAGTAAGTAGCTGAGATCATATTTGAATTCAAGTCTTTCTGACTTTAGGTCCAGTGCTTTATGCACTTCCCCACCTACCTGCCCCACTGGGCTACAGTTACCTCTAAAAAGGGAATGGGCAAGATGACTTCTAAGCTTCCAAATGTATGAATGAAAATCTGTTACCCTAAAAAAGAACTACATATCCCAAGAGCCCACTGACTTCCTGTCATTACGTACTTCCTATAGACAGAGGATAAAGGGTGTGGGCTTTGGAGGCTGCTCCTCTCTGATGTAGAATCAACATTGATGGTGGTGAGTGGGGTTGACTAAAAAATGACTAATCAGCTATGGGCATGTGGTCTTTATTTTGTATCTTCTTTATTCCTTGATTTCTAATGATCATGAATAAATCTCTTAAAATATATTATTATTGAGATTTAAATTTAACTTTTACACAAGGTCCTTTCTTTTTCTAGACTCATTATCCCAAGAATTAAGCCAGACCCAGGCATAAGATTTTACCCTGACCAGAAGTACTTGCAGTATCCCAATGACAAAGGCTAGCAAGGCTAGTGTATTCATTAGAATCTTGAACCCTAGGGACTATATTTCCCACAATGCCCTTTCCCTTTCCCATATGTGCATCTTTATGTTGATTTGGTATTTAGTTTTGGTTCTCAGGGGCTCTGTCTCTTTCTGTTCCACGAGGAGGCTGGGGGAAGAAGCTCTCTCAGGTTTTCCTAGCTTTACTTTCCCTTTGCTTCAAGTTAAATATTTAGTAAATATTATTAAATATAATACTTGGAGTATTGAATATTAATTTCTAAATTTACAATCTGAAGTCATTAATTGGCTGTCAGGGAGATTATAGATAAGTGGGGCAGGTGAGTGCAGATTCATGGGGTCCTATTTGGAACTCCAGCTAAGTTTGTTTTTTTTAATAACATCTAGTGTGAGTCCTACTTTTTATATGTAAAGGCCTTCAAGCCCAGGGATTAGGAGTCCCAAATTTGTATTTAGATTCTCCAAGTTCAGTGCTGGAGGATTCTAACCCCAAAAGAGGTGTTGATTGGCTCTTCTTGCACTCTTTGGTTCATTTACCCTCGCCTTACCCCATGTACATCCAGAAGCCCAGAGATCATTTTTTTTTTTAATTTAGGAATGATTTTTGTCTAGGATCTTCCCCAAATGGATTAACAGAGGCCCCTCTAGAAAAACTCTCAGTGTACAAAGTAGGTTGGGACAGTTATTTATTTCTTCCGTTACAAAAGAGACACTTAAGAAAATGAAGACTTATATGTGTTGATTGGCAAATGCTTTTAACAAATATGATACAGTAACCTCTACCTCCTATTATATTCTCCTGGGAAGTTGATACTTAAAACATTAAACAAGAAACCCATTGTGGGATGGCTTAACAGGTTGTAGTTTCATCTCAGCTCTGCATTGTCTGAGAAATGCACTTAAGTCTCATATCTTCTAGGGCATGGCCCATCTTCCTGGTGATGGTCATTTTCTTCACTGAGAAACTTCAGAAACTACACTGAGTGGCTTCAGGAAGCTAGGTGGTGCATTGGAGCACTGGGTCTATCATCAGGAAGATCTAATCTCAAATCTGACCTCAGACTCTTTATACCTATGTTACCTTAGATAAGTCACTCACCCCTATTTGCCTCAGTTCCTCATCTGTAAAATGGACACACTGGAAAAGGAAATGGCAAACTACTCCAGTATCTTTGCCCAGAAAGCCCCTTGGATTTACAAAGAGTTGGACACAACCAAATAATAGTTTTAGGAAGCGCCTATCCTCTGTGGTCAGCACCTGGAGCCAAAAGCTCTCAACATCCTGGTAATCTATGCTCAGGAAAAGAAGCACAAAACAGAAGAAGTAGTCAGAGACTTGGATTCAAGCACATGCTCTTACTGCCGTCTATGATCACTCACCATAGTAGTAGAAGGAAGGGAAAGGGGATGGGAGAAAAATCCCCCCAAATCATCCATTCAGAAAAGGGCTAGAACAGCAGCTCTCTCTCCCTTTAAAGTTCACTGAGTGGTGACTTTCTACTCAGTAAACATTCAATCGTCTCTGATGTAACTCTCAGTGACAGGGACAAGGTAAGAGCAACACACTGGAACCAACCAGAAGCCTCTCCTTTGGAAGGAACCAAGGTGCATGCCCAAATCCAGACATAGCACCCTCTTCCAGCAAATTGAGGATGAGGGGAAAGATCCCTCCCCTGATTACCTTCACTACATATAGCTAAAGAAAATATGTCTGAAGAAGGGGAGTAATGTGCCCAAATTCACATAGTTAATGAAAAGAGTTAAGATATGAACCCAAGTCTCCTACCTCCAAATCCACTCTACCAACAATTATATTTGGCTTTGCAAATAGATATCCATTCCAATGCATTGGATAGGACAGAGCAATTGCTTCCTGTATCTTCATTTAAAGAACCACATTCCACGAGACTGTCATTTGCAGGTTCAGTTACTCTCTTGTTCCCATTGGTTGACTGACTGCTAACAAATTTCAGTGAAGGGCTTTGTCCCATTTTTATCTCTACCAAGGCTTTGCTACCCTTTCACCTCCCCAAAGAAGAGAGCCCATGGCTCTCCAGTGCTGGAACCAAAGTCTTTATCAATCTCTCCCAAATAGAATACTCTTTAAAACCTGTCCAATTTGAAGACTGGTTTTATTGCATTAAAAAAGTTAATATACTGCAAAAGATGAAGAATGATCTGATTAGGCTCTTCAATGGACAGAGGATATGTACATAATAGCATCTGTTATGCCAGATACTTTCTTTAATAGGACTCATAGTTACCCTATAAATCAATATGCTGTTATTATGGACCATCTGCAAGGACATGGAAATACATTTGTCACATATAGAAGCCATCATAATAGTTTATTTCCTTTTTAAAAAAAGATTTATTTTATTTTCTTACCTCCTTACCTTCCATCTTAGAATCAATACTGTGTATTGGTTCCAAGGCAGAAGAGTGGTAAGGGCTAGGCAATGGGGGTTAAATGACTTTCCCAGGGTCACACAGCTGGGAAGTGTCTGAGGCCAGGTTTGAACCCAGGACCTCCCATATCTGGGCCTGACTCTCCATCCACTGAGCAACCCAACTGCCCCCTAAAAAAGATTTTACTTAAAGATACAAAATATAATTAATATTCATTTTATCTATTTGAGTCAAGGGACAGGGCTAGACCTGTGGCTTCATTGCTATTGGGAACTCCCAGGTATGGAACACCTTTTGGCAATTCAGGTCAGCATCTTCTCTGCTACTTAAGAGATCTGAGCCATTGAATGACTCAAGGCTAGTATGCATCAAAGATAGAATCTGAACCCAAATCTTCCTAGCTTCAGGGCTTGCTACATGTAGTCTAGTTGAGTCAAATAGCTTGAGAAAAATTTCTAATAGTTCTATAGCTCTGAAATTCTTCAGACAATTCTTAAAAAATAAACTGAAAGGATCACGGCAAAGATACAAGGTCCATAAAAGCAGGCTGTGGTCAATGACAACAGGAGGGGGACTGAAGGATATCATCGAGGCTCTATTTGGGCAGAAGGGGAGGAGGGCTGATCACAGAGAGGATGAGCAGGGACAAATGGACAACAAGAGTGATGTATGGATACCCTCAATATACAGAAAGTTCAGGGACCTTAATATGCTTCATGCAAGATTTTTGATAAACAATGGCCAGGAGTCACATAAGGGAGACGAAACCCAGAAAGGGGGGAGCTTAATATGTGGGAGATGCTCCGTACAAGACTGCTGATAAGCAAAGGACAAGAATCACATAAGAGAAAGAAAACCTGGGAAAGAGGGACTTTAATACACGATGAGATGCTTCATAAAAGATTGATGATAAACAATGGATGAGGATCATGGAAAGGAGAGAAAACCCAGAAAAAAAAGGGACCTTAATACATGAAGAGATGCTCTACAAAAGATTTACAACAGATGATGGACAAGAGTTATGAAGAAAAAATCCAGAAGGGAAGGACCTTAATATGTGGGAACGGGCTTAATGCAACTGTATGCTCAATAAATAATGGACAAATGTCATGCAAGGGAGAAAAACTCAAGTTCATGTTCTACATCGATGGAAAGAGTATTCTGATGAAATCATGGGTCACTCAAAGAATCACAAATATCAATGGTACCGACGGGGTCTGGGCTGGTTTTAATTTGGAGCACCGATCTGCCATAACAAATTCAGAAACACATACCATAGCACATGTAAGTAAGGTGAAGGCTTTTTAGTGGGAATGGAGAAGGCAAGCTCTAGCTCTAAAGTCAGAGGACCCAGACTGGATTAAGTATCCATGAGAATACGGAAGGCCAGGCACTCTATTCCCTGTGCCACCTAGCTGCCCACCATCAGGAAGATCTGAGTTCAAATCTGAATTCAGATACTTACTAGTTGTGTGACTTGGGCAAGTCCCTTAACCTTGTTTGCTTCAGTTTTCTCAATTGGAGAAGGAAATGGAGAAGGAAGTTCTTCCTGGTACCTTTGCTAAAAAAACCCCAAATGAGGTCAAGAAGAATCAGGCATAACGGAAATGATTGAGCAACTTTCTGACTGCCGGCTCTATCCATTGAACCACCAGCAATCTCTCTGGTCTCTAAGCATCCTCTCTTTCAAGACTAAATCATAGGGGCAGCGGGGTTGCTCAGTGGGTTGAGAACCAGGCCTAGAGATGGGAGGTCCTGGGTTCAAATTTGTCCTCAGACACTTCTTAGCTGTCTGGACAAGTCATTTACCCCTCATTGCCTAGTGTGAAGATGGGATTAATTCTCATCTGCCCATTTTTAGATTTAATCACCAGAAGCTATACAGCCCACTTAAGTGGGGGGAGGGTTCACTCAGACACATGGTGATTAAATATTTTATTTTTTTAAATATTAAATAAATAATAAGTATTGAGTCTAAGATGTGTAAAAAAGATATAAAAAGAGTGTTAAAAAAAGATTAAAGCATGAATGAGAAATGATTGAAAAGCAAAGTAGCCTTTTATTTTCATCCCATTCACCTTTATTTATATAAAAGTATATTAAATAAATTACTGCAATATATACAAATACATATATATTATAGACATAAATAGAAAATCCCCAAATACAAAACCTTTCCAAAAACACAGACATACACATAATAGACACCGACCTTAAGGGCTTAAAGTACCTCAAATCATAACTGACAATTCATTTATATAGTAGTCTTCTTACAAAAATAGAATATCTGTCAAGTGTTTAAGCAATATCATTTAGGTCTGTTAAAGTGCTAAACCCTATGGCATAGGAGAATGGTACCCAACCCTCAAGCCACCGGTTTCAAAGTGTCTGTAACAAAAATGTTCATGTCAGCCTGGTGTCGATGCTTCTGTTAGGGAAAAGGAGAGTTTTTCTTCCCCTCACGTCTAGCTTTTCCTTTCCTGTACTCAGAGAGTGACAGAGAGAGGAGGAAAAGGGAGGAAAGGACCAGGACAAACACCAACCAATAGGCCTTATTGGGATAATGCATCTCTGAAAGTCTCTGCCTTTCCAAACCTGCAGGATGGAGAAATCAAGGTTGACACGTGGTAGAAACAAATCTACCCACAGCACAAGCTGTCTTCTTGCATGGTTTCAAGTCAACCTCTCACTGGCTCTCTGAATTCCACCCAGGCATTCGAAGGTCTGGAGATCAGATTTCAACTTTCAAGAAGATTATAGAGTCTAAAATCTGAGAAGTTCAGGAGTGATAGTGTTTAAAATAAGATAAAATTGGAGACAGTGGCTGTACCTTTCATTGATTTTCAAAGCGATTTAGGGAGATCCCTAAGTAGGAATGACGAGTGTAGTGAGAAATAAACAGGATTTTCATTTCCCCTTGGAATGCAAAGGCTGCCTTCCCAAGCTCTACGGTAGTGATTCTCCCCAAGGTTTTGTTCTCTTCCAAGTACCATCAGCTTTCCCATCACAGTAAGACACAGTTTCTGCAGTAGTTGATAGTGGCAGTAATGGCGTCTCCCTCCTTCATACACCGTTAAGTGGCGAGTTTTCTTTCCTGTTTCTTTTAGCTCTTGATTTTGAGCATTTGTATAGAGTCACAGAGAGGGTGATGACGAGGATGATGATGACAAAAAGTATAGCACCGACAATGAAAAACAACTCTGAAAGGAAAAGAAAATGGTTACTTGTCTAGAACTACAGTCTGTGTAGAAAAGTCTTTTTAAAAAATTCTGATTAAAAATTAAATTTTAAAAATTTAATTTATATAGTATATATTTTTATATTTTATTTATTTTTATTTTATATTTATTATATATAATTAAAAATTAAAAATAAAATAAAATAGGAATAATATTTCCATATGCATGTAGATATACATATATAATATTAGAACAAAAAAGCTTATTTATGAAACCATGGATCTCTATTATTGTACAGCTTGCTTAAAAAAATATACACGTTTGTATAAATAACATTTATATATGGGATATATACATATACATATAATTATCTAATATATAATAAATATATGTATAATAAATATACATAATTAATTCAATATTAACTCTCAAGTCTTGCTTTATGTTCTCTTCTGTACATTAAAAAGAAAAAGGTACTTTAAATTCTTCCTTTCTTTTCTTTTCTATCTTTATCTCCCTTTCCTCCCACTTACCACTCCTTTCCCCAAATGGGGGGGGGGGAACAAAACAAAACAAAGAGAAAAGTAGAATAGATTTCCCCTGACATTCTTCATTCATAGTTGCAGCTGAGGGCAGAACTCAAAAATTACCCCATTCTCTTTGTGTCTGACCCCAAATTTTTGCCTTTCATTTAGAAATACTCAATTTATGATAAGGTCCGACTTCATTGGAAAGAAGACTAACCTAAGTTATAATGGCTAAGTAGGCAGCTAGGTGATTCAGTGGATTGAGAACCAAGCCTAGAGATGGGAGGTCCTGGGTTCAAATTAGGACTCAGACACTTCCTAGTTGCATGACCCTGGGCAGTTCACTTAACTTCCATTGCCTAGCCCATGTCACTCTTTTGCCTTGGAACCAATACTATGTATTGATTCTAAAATGGTAGATAAGGGTTTAAAAAAAAGTTGCAATGGCTAAATCCTAAGCTTAACTGGAGAAAATAGTCAATAAATGCTCAGGTACCACTCCAAATGCATGCACGTACATGCAGGAAACCTATTTGAATGTTAACCAATCAAGCAACAAGCCCATAGGAAGTGATTATTATGTGTCAGGTCCCAGGGATATAGATACAATAAACTGGAGGTTTTTCAACTGGAATCTACCGATAGATTCCAGGTTGGTGAATTTTAAAACTATTTTATAACTATTTCAATGAATTTAATTTATCTTATAATCATACATATTTTATTTTATAAACAAATATAAATCTATATTTATGTATAAGGAGATAAAATATAGCTGTAATGCAGCTGGGGAGTTCAATGGATAGAATGTTGGGCCTGAAGCCAGGAATATTTTAATAAAGTATATAATTTCATTATTATATATTATATTTAATTATGTATTCACGTAAATAAATCATATAAATTCAGTCTTAGACATTTACTAGTTGTGTGACCTTGACCAAACCACTTAATTTGTCTGCCTCAGTTTCCTCATCTCTCCGTAGGTGCAATTTCAGAGCACACTCACCTTTAAACACAACTTTCTCTTCGCTTGTACAAATGATTTTGCTTTCTGGACTCTTCTGCTTTGTTCTCCGAGATGGAATGAATGCCTGAACACTGAAGCAATAACTTTCTCCTTTGTCCACATCAACCAAAAATTCATTTGTGTCTGTCTTTTCTGATTTCTGTTAAGAGAGACAGATTATAAGACCAAAGATTTAGGGCTGAAAGATCATCTTCCTATAACCCCCCTTCATCTTACAGAGGAGGAAACTGAGATGCAGAGATGGGGGGTCACTAGCTTCAGGTCCCATAAGGAGAAAGTCGATAAGCCAGAGCTCTTGGTTTATTTCGTAGAAGTATTTGTGTGTGTGTGTGTGTGTGTGTGTGTGTGTGTGTGTGTGTGTGTGTGTGTGTGAGATACCCATTCCAGGCAAAGGTAGGCACGATGGTGCTCCCAAAAGGTGTTTCCAATAGAAAAACTTGGGTCTGGGCTTTAAACCATGAACAAGACTTTTCCAGAGGGTGAGTGAAAGAGGGAGGATCAGTCTGGGGGGTCCTTGGTATGAGAAGGAATCCAAATTTTAGACCTTTGGATGAGAGAGTTTTTGAGATGTTCATGTCCAACTCTCTATTTTAACAGATAAAGAAACCAAGGCTAAAAGAGTTTAAAGCATCTCATTCATGGTTATACAGCTACTAAATAATAGAAATAGGAACAGAGTTCAGACCTCCTAATTTCATTCCATTCTATACTTGGTTGTTTCTCAACCAGTTCCAATTTTGTTCCCCCTCAAAGGAAACAAGTTAAAAATCTAGGCAGCTAGATGGCACAGTGGTTAGAGTACCAGACCTAGAATCAAGAAGACCCAAATTAACATCCTGTCTCAGATACTTACTAGCAGTGTCAAGTCACTTAACCTTAGATTTCTCATCTAGAGCATCCTCCCACCCCCAATACACACACACACACACACACACACACACACATATTTATGAGGAAAAAATACTGTAATGCTTGTGAAGCTTACTAGCTATTGCTACTATTTATTATTAATTTGTAATTTAAAAAGTTATAGAGCACCCAAAAGTAGAGGGAAGAGGGGGGAAGAAACTCACCTTTCCTGTACTTGAAGCCCTCCAGTAAAAAAGCGTGTAAGTTAGATCCTTATGAAAAATCTGACGGAGGGTTTGAAAGGTCCCATTATATCTAAATGATGTCATGGAATCTTGAACTTTCACTCTTAATTTTGTGCCATTTTGTAAAAAACTTTCGATTCTTGGTTGCCCGAGGTTTGCTGAGATCAAGAAGACAAGAATGATGAGAACCAGGGAATTGCAGTTAAAGTAAAAATCCTTATCAGCTATCGTTCAACTTTTTATTGTCCGTCCTCCCTGCAAAATATAGTCCCCGAGTGCTAACTCTTCATGGCAGGTAGGTCCTTGACTATATCACCAAACCTTGAACCTTTTCCCCGAGTATTAAGGCTCTTTGGTCAGGACAGATGAGGGATAATAGGAAAGGGAATCAACAGGGAATGAACTTGACGTGGCTAAATTCAACACACGCATTATGCTTTTAGGTCAATAGGCACTTGTGGGTCCAATGACTTTCTTTACTTTTGGGACTTTGGCCTTGGAAAGGAACTCAAGGAACATCTCGTCTAACTCCTTCCTGAGGAGAAAGCCCTTTTGAAACATTTAAGATAATTCAAGTCTCACATGGTTCAATGGGGATGCAGACTCTAAATGATCACCCTCATGCAAATATCAATAATATGGAAATATTATGGTCTTGATCAAGGACACATGTAAGACCCAGTAGAATTGTGTATCAGCTATAGGGGTGGGGGTGAGGAGAGGGAAGGGAAAGAACATGAAACTTGCAACCACAGGAAAATATTCTAAATTATTAAATAAATAAACTTTTAAAAATGGATAATTCAAGTCAAAAGACATTTATTAGTTCCCATTATGTTATCTACTGTACCTCTGAAGACAATTCATTTTGGGACAGTTGTCCTATATCATATACAGCGCTGTATTTTGATCCAGAAAACTATACTAGGCATGAGATTTGAGTATGAACATATAACAACTCACTTTGAGAGGGAAGGGAAAACATTTTCCACTCACCTCCTAAATTTCCCATAAATCTTTTCTCTACCTCTTCTTATCCTGCCCACATTTTTGTGGTTGTTTTTTAAACTTTATTTGGTTCTGTACCACTCTTTATCATGGTCTAGATGGCTCTGGATCACACGGTACCCAAAAGAATCAGAAGACTTGGGAGTCATAAGGGATTTCAGTGGCCATCTAGCCTCATCTACACTTGAAAAGAATCTCCATTACAATAACATCCACCCCAAGGAGTTTACATTAAGCTTTAGCTTTAATTAGAACTTTGAAACAGTAAAGTTTTTTGGACATGATGTCTAAATTTGCCAAACTTTCATCCACTATTACACTTATTATTCTTGTTTCTGCCACTAGGGGTCAAGCAGAACAATCTAATCTCTTGTCCACATCCCTACAATATTGTCAGTTTTCAAGCACGTCTGGTACTTTGTGAACCCATTTGGGGTTTTCTTGGCAAAGTGGTTCATAAATGGAGTGCTTCATAATTTCCTTTTAAAGATGAGGAAACTGAGGCAAACAGGGTTAAATGACTTGCCCAGGGTCACACACAGGAAGATGAATTTTCCTGATTCCACTTTATTCATTGTCCCAGGCGCTTTACAACTGACTACTGAAGTGTATGCTTTCTGAAGAAGGGCAAGGTGAACCAGAGGAGGATTGGTGCAAGAAACTGAGGATGCTAAGTCTAGATGAGGAGGTTCTGTGGGGATAGGAAAGTTGTCTTCAAGTATTCTAGGGGCCGTCATGCAGAAGGGACATTACCCTTGTTCACCTTGGTCCAAAAAGTCAAGAGGGAAGAATTTGGAGAAGTTGAATAGAGGCAAGTTTAAAATTGGATTTGATGGAAGAAAACACTCTTCAACTTCCTTACAGTTGGACCTTTAAATGTGGTATTAGTGGCTTTCAGAGGTAGTGGGTTCTACCATCAGTGGAACTCTGAGCAAAGCCTAAATGACCACGTGCCACATGGATGTTACAGCAGATCCTTTTTCAGGTGTAAGCTGGACTTAATAGCTTCTGAGATCTCTTCCAAAACAGAGATTCTGTATCTATATCTTCATCTTTATACTGCCTTTTGCTTAATAGATGCTTGTTTGATGAAAAAGCTAAGGCTGGGCTTTTAATGTACCATATCTACAACTGAGCTAATATCTACTTAATGCGATAGTAATAATTTTTTTTAAAAGAAGGAACTTGCAGCCTATTCATGTAAGAGATTTAGCTTCATTTGTCCTTAGAAAAATATTTTCATTATTTTTTAAAACCAATTTTATTTTATTTCCATTTTTTTTCATTCTCCTGGGCTACTTCAAATGGCATAGAGGTGACCCTGCACTTTTGAAGGCAGCCCTGCCAGGACAGCACAAGCCCTGGCAGGTCACAATCAAGCTGGAAATTCTCCAAGAACAATCACCTGATACATTGGGTATGTCTGTTGGCCAAGGATGTGGTGGAGTGAGTGGGAGGGGATGGCAGTTGTTATCTCTGATTTTACAGAGGAACTCTCAGTTTGGAAATTTCTTCCATCAATGTAGATTTGTGACTTGTTAATAACTTAAAGTTTTAGAGAATTTTGGGGGGGAGTATTGGGACGTTAAGCAAAGTGCCCAAGGCCACAGACTTAGTATTAGAGGTAGGATGCCTTAGCAGATCCTCCTGATTTCAAAGCTCACCCCCTCTCTACTACCCCATGCCGCCTCTTCTAAGGACCAGCCCTGCTAAATTTGGAAAGGTTGATCATCAGAAGGCTGGCCGTGGGAAGCAAATTTTTCTGTCCCTGGAACTCATGACAATTGCATCCAGAGTCATTAAAAGGTCAAAATTTTCAACGGGGTGGGAGTACCACTTTCTAACAAGATGAACCCAAGAGAAACCTTGTTATGGTGGTGCTCACTGGCCCACTATGTATCTAAAATATTTAACTAGAATTGATACAATAACCCCACTCTCCCTTACTTACTGTCTAAATAAGGTATGAAGTTGGGTGCATTAGCATGTAGGGATTCTTCAGGGTCTCCCTCTAGCTTTTCTTGGTTTTCAGAAATGATTCGAGCAATGTACGTGTCCTTCACATTTTTCATCTCATCTGTGACGTCACATTCTGTATTTTTGATTTGAAAACATTTCCTTTTCCAATCTCCCCATCTGGTACTAAAAAGAAGAAAAATGG